>NC_132909.1:48078489-48216901 GCF_047675955.1 Chlorocebus sabaeus
AGAAAAGAAAGGAGAGGAAAAATAAAATGTATAAATAACATGCATTTTCATTGTAATATGAATTATCAGCAGTAAATAATTATGAAGATTTAAAATAACAAAGTAGAAATCACTTCAAAAGAGAACAATTTATTTAATTTGGAATACTATAAATTAGTATCATTTGATCTATAAGTATGATTTCTTTTTTTGTTTTTTTATTTTTGTTTTGTTTTGTTTTGTTTTGATTTTTTGAGACAGAGTCTCGCTCTGTCGCCCAGGCTGGAGTGCAGCGGCCGTATCTCAGCTCACTGCAAACTCCGCCTCCCGCATTCACGCCATTCTCCTACCTCAGCCTCCCGTGTAGCTGGGACTACAGGCGCCTGCCACGATGCCCAGCTAATTTTTTGTATTTTTAGTAGAGATGGGGTTTTGCTTTGTTAGCCAGGGTGGTCTCAATCTCCTGACCTCGTGCGTGATCCGCTTGCCTCGGCCTCCCAAAGTGCTGGGATTACAGGCGTGAGCCACCATGCCCTGCCTGCATAATAATTTTTAAAGCATGAAAATGCATATAGCGTTAATTTTATTAAGATAAAATTCACATAACATCAAGTTCACCACTTTAAAGTGTCTGTTTCAGGCCGGGCGTGCCTATAATGCCAGGCACTCACGCCTATAATCCTAGCACTTTGGGAGGCTGAAATTGGTGGATCACCTGAGGTCAGGAGTTCAAATCCAGCCTGGCCAACATAGTGAAACCCTGTCTCTACTGAAAATACAAAAATTAGCCGGGCATGGTGGCGCACACCTGTAATCCCAGCTACTCAAGAGGCTGAGGCAGGAGAATCGCTTGAGCCTGGGAGGCAGAGGTTGCAGTGAGCCGAGTTTGCACCACTGTACTCCAGCCTGTGTGAGACAGGGTGCCACTCCCTCTCAAACAAAAAAATTAAAATTAAAAATGAAAATAAGAAAAAAATTTTTAAGTGTGTGTTTCAGTAGAATCTAGTATATTCACAAATTTATACAACCATCACCTCTATTTCTAAAATGCTTCCATCAGCCCAAAAGTGAATACTGCACATGGTAAGCAACTGCTCCTCATTCCTCCCTTCCTCCAACCCCTGGCAGCCACTAATCTGCCTTCTGTTTCCACGGATTTTCCTAATCGGGATATCTCACATAAATGAAATCATACGATATGTGACCATCTAGTCTAGCTCCTTTCACCTAGCTTAATGGCTTTGTGGTTCATGCCTGCCGTAGTATTTATGGATATTCCATTCCTTTTCATGGCTGAATACTATTCTATTGTATGAATACCTCACTTTTCTTTAATCCATCCATTGATGGACATTTGGGTTGTTTCCAGCTTTTGGCTGTGGACAAAAAGAGTCAAAACTCTGTAAAATATTTGAAGAGACTTATTGTGAGCTAAATATGAATGTATGAATGACCATGGCCCATGACAGAGCCCTCAGGAGCCCCTGAGAACATGTGCCCAAGAGAAGTGGTGTTGCTGTCCAGGGTAACACCCGAGGTTCATTGTCTCATGCCAAGAAAATTAAGGACACGGACACACACAAGGAGTAAGTTTATGAGTGGAGGCTTAATAGGCAAAAGAAAGAAAAAGAGGACAATTCCCTCTCTTGTGAGAGAAAAGGATGCCCAAATGGGACTTCCCATCCAGGGCCGAGTGCACCAGACTTTATAGACAGGCTTGAGGAGTCGGTGTCTGATTTACATAGGACCCAAAAAGATTGGTTGGACGAGGTGTGACGTTTACATAAGGTGCAGAGAAGCTGGCTGCCCCACGCTAATCTTATTATGCAAATGGAGTCTTTGCCTTCTCCTTACTGTACACGTGGTTGGCAAACAGATGGGAAGATGGAGTTGCCACTTTCAACATGCCTAGTCCCAGGTGGCCTTTTCCTATTGGCACAGCTGCCAGCATTCACCTGTGCAAGCTTCCAGCTTGCTTGCCTATGTCTGCAGCTCGATTTTACAGGCTGCTCTTTGTTAGGAAAAAAAAAAAAAAAATGATACAGGGGCTGCTTTTCATTAAAAGGAAAGCCTTACTGAGGACTTCCTTACCCTCACTCTCTGCCTAAATAATTCCTTTTTAACTTCTATATCACGAGGTGGTCATGGCGCAGTTTGGTTTTTGTTGTTGTTGTTGTTGTTGTTCTTGTTGTTGTTGTTTTCTTTTGGAGACAGAGTCTCACTGTGTCATCCAGGCTGGAGTGCAGTGGTGCAATCTTGGCTCACTGCAGCCTCCACCTCCCAGGTTTAAGTGATTCTCCTGCCTCAGCCTCCCAAGTAGCTGGGACAACAGGCGCCCAACACCACGCCTGGCTAACTTTTTTGTGTGTTTTCAGTAGAGATGGGGTTTCACCGTGTTAACCAGGATTGTCTCGATCTCCTTTCCTTGTGAGCCACCTGCCTCAGCCTCCCAAAGTGCTGGAATTTCAGGCGTGAGCCACAGTGCCTGGCTCCCGGCTTGGTTTTATAGATTTTAGGAGGACATGAGACAATAATCAAATACGTTTAAGATACACATTGGTTCACTCCAGAAAGGCAGGACAATCTGAAGTGGAGATGTGGGGTGGGTGCTTCCAAATTATAGGTAGATTTAAGCTTTTCTGATTGGCAGTTGGTTGAAGGAGTTATTATCAATAGAAAAGCATGTCTGGATTACAATAAGGGGCTGTGAAGGCCGAAATTCTATCATCCAGATGAACCCTTCAGGTATCAGGCTTCAGAGAGAATAGACTGTAAATGTTTCTTATTAGACTTAAGGTCTGTGTTGATGTTAAATGCTGGTCGGCTTTTCCTGAACTCCAAAAGGGAGGAGGGCATAAGGAGGCATGTCAGACCCCCCACTTCCCACCATAGCCTGAACTAGTCTTTCTGGTTAAATTGAGAGTGCCCTGGCCAAAAGGGAAGCCCATTCAGATGGTTTTTGGGGGGCAGGAAAGGATTTCTTTTTTTTTTTTTTGAGACGGAGTCAAGCTCTGTCGCCCAGGCTGGAGTGCAGTGGCACAGTCTCAGCTCACTGCAAGCTCCGCCTCCCGGGTTCATGCCATTCTCCTGCCTCAGCCTCCCGAGTAGCTGGGACTACAGACGCCCGCCACCGCGCCCGGCTAATTTTTTGTATATTTTAGTAGAGACGGGGTTTCACTGTGTTCGCCAGGATGGTCTCGATCTCCTGACCTCATGATCCGCCCGTCTCGGCCTCCCAAAGTGCTGGGTTTACAGGCTTGAGCCACCGCGCCCGGCCAGGATTTCTAATTTAATTTTTGGTTTAGATGGCTGGTGTGAATAGTACTCTTATGAATATTGGTGGACACATTTTGGGTTGAATAACTGTTTTCGGTTATTTGGGGTATATACTAAGGAGTGGAACTGCTGGGTGATATGGTAATTCTATGTTCAACTTTTAGAGGAACCACCAAACTGTTTTTCCAAAGCAGCTGCACCATCCTAAATCCCCACCAGAAACATACATGGGTTATCATCTCCACACCTTCAGCAAAACTTGTTACTTCTGTTTTATTTTCTTTGGTTCTGTTTTTTTATTGCTTTTATTGATACATAATATCTTAGGTATTTATGAGTACATGTGATACTTTGTTGCTTGCCTAGAATGTGTAACGATCAAGCCAGGGCATCTGAGGTATCCACCACTTTGAGTACTTATCATTTTTATGTGTTGGGAACAATTTAAGTCCCCTTTTCTAGCTACTTTGAAATATATCATACCTTCTTGTTAATTATAGTCACTGCTCTGCTGTCAAACACTTGGGCGGGGCATGGTGGGTCACGCCTGTAATCCCAGCACTTTGGGAGGCCGAGATAGGTGGATCACGAGGTCAGGAGATCAAGACCATGCTGGCTAACACGGTGAAACCCCGTCTCTACTAAAAATACAAAAAATTAGCCAAGCGTGGTGGCGGGCACCTGTAGTCCCAGCTACTTGGGAGGCTGAGGCAGGAGAATGGCGTGAACCCGGGAGGTGGAGGTTGCAATGAGCAGAGATTGCACCACTGCGCTCCAGCCTGGGCGACAGAGCGAGACTCCGTCTCAAAAAAAAAAAAAAAAAAAAAAAAATAGAACTTATACTTTACTATCTAACTGTATGTCTGTACCTGTTAACCTACCTCTCTTCATCCCAGTGATTCAGGAGTGAAAAAGAAATTATTTAGACAGTTAGCAAAGGTAAGAGAGTCCTCAGTAAGGTTTCCTTTTTAATAAAAAACAGGCCGGGCGCGGTGGCTCAAGCCTGTAATCCCAGCACTTTGGGAGGCCGAGACGGGCGGATCACGAGGTCAGGAGATCGAGACTATCCTGGCAAACACGGTGAAACCCCGTCTCTACTAAAAAATACAAAAAACTAGCTGGGCGAGGTGGCGGTGCCTGTAGTCCCAGCTACTCGGGAGGCTGAGGCAGGAGAATGGCGTAAACCCGGGAGGCGGGGCTTGCAGTGAGCTGAGATCCGGCCACTGCACTCCAGCCTGGGCGACAGAGCCAGACTCCGTCTCAAAAATAAAATAAAATAAAATAAAAAATAAAAAATAAAAAAAATAAAAAACAGCCCCCAAATCATTTCTTGTCTAACAACGAGCAGCCTGAAAAATCAAGCTGCAGACATAGAGAAGCAAGCTGGAAGCTGGCACAGGTGAATGCCAGCAGCTGTGCCAATAGGAAAAGGCTACCTGGGGGCCAGGCATGTTCAACATGGAATCTCCCTCTTCCCTTACCTTCGTCAGCCACGTGTACAGTACAGAAGCTGGCAACATGGAACCAGCCAGGTAAAGAATTCATTTGCATAATAAAAGATTAGGCTGGGGCAGCCAGCTGCTTCATGCTCCATGTAAATGACTCACCTGTTCCAACCAATCTTTGAGCCTTATGTAAATCAGACACCACCTACCCAAGCTCATCTATAAAACTTCATGCATTTCACCACTCAACCAGAAGCCCCACTTGGGAGCCCCTGTCTCCACTCTTAAACTCAATTCTTATGTGTGCACGTCCTCAATTTCCCTGGTGTGAGACAATGAACCTTGGGTATTTACGCTTGGGTATTTTCGCTGCTTTACTGGTGAGGTGATATCTCATTGAGATTTGGATTTGCCCTTCCGTAATAACTAACAATGTTTAACATCTTTTCATGTGTTTGCCCACCATTTGCGTGTCATTTTGGGAGAAATGTCTATTCAAATCCTTTGCCTGTTTTGAATTGTGCTGTTTGCCTTTTGGTTGTCCAGTTGTAAGCATTCATTATACATTCTGAGAGTAGACCATTTGAGATAAATGATTTGCAAAATATTTTCTCCCATTCTGTAGACTGTCTTTCATTTTCTTCATTGTCTTTTCATTTTAATGAATAGATGTTTTAAATTTTGAAGACATTTATTTTATCTATTTTTTCTTTTGTTGCATGTGCAATTGGTGTCATATTTAAGAATTCGTTGACTGGGGGTGGTGGCTTACGCCTGTAATCACAACACTTTGGGAGGCCGAGGCTGGCAGATCACCTGAGGTCAGGAGTTCGAGACCAGTCTGGCCAACATGGCGAAATCCTGTCTTTACTAAAAATACAAAAAAACTTAACCAGGTGTGTTGGCACACGCCTGTAATCCCAGCTACTCAGGAGGCTGAGGCAGGAGAATTGCTTGAACCTGGGACGCGGAGGTTGCAGTGAGCCGAGGTTGTGCCACTGCACTCCAGCCTGGATGACAGAGCAAGACTCCATCTCAAAAATAAAAATAAAAAAAGAATTTATTACCAAATCCAAGACCAGGAAGATTTACCCCTGTTTCCTCCTAAGCGTTCTAGTTTTAGCTTCTAAACTTAGGTCCCTGGCTTATTTTGAGTTAATTTTTGTTTGTTCTGTGAGGTAGGGTCACAACTTCCTTATTTTGCATGTTACTATCCAGTCATCCCAGCACCATTTGTTGAAGAGATTATTCTTTCTCCCATTGAATAGTCTTGGCACCCCTTGTTGAGAATCAACTGACCATAAGATGGATAGGTTCATTCCTGGACTCTCAATTCTATTCTGTTATATCTTTATGCCAGTATTACTGTCAGTTTGTAGTAAGTTTTGAAATCAGGAAGTGTGAATCCTCCAACCTTGTTGTTCTTCTTCAAGATTGTTTTTGGGTATTTGGATTCCTTACAACACCATATGAATTTTAAGATGAACTTTTCTTATTCTGCAAAATAATAATACGTTAAAATATTGATAGGGATTGCATTGAGTCTCTAGACCACTTTGGGGGAGTATTGCTGTCTTAACAATAGAAAGTCTTCCAATCCATGAACATAGGATGTCTTTCCATTTAGAGAGGGCCTTTTATTTCTTTCAAACACTTTTGTAGGCCAGAAGCAGTGGCTCACGCCCAACATTGTCAGAGGTCACCAAGGTGGGAGAATTGCTTGAGCCCGGGAGCTCAAGCCCAGCCTTGGAAACATACTGAAACACCATCTCCACAGAAAATTTAAAAATTAGTTGGGTGTGATAGTGAGCAACTGTAGTGCCAGCTACTTGGGAGGCTGAGTTGGAGGGATTGCTTGAGCCCAGGAAACTGCAGTGAGCTATGATCGTGCCACTGCACTCTAGCCTGACCAGCAGAGTAAGACTTTGTCTCAAAAAAAAAAAAAACAAAACAAAACTCAAAAAACTTTCCTATAAGTCTGAATCTCCTTGGTAAAATGTATTCCTAATATTTTTGCTGAAAATTTTTGCATCTATGTCCATAAGAAATATTAGTCTATAATTTTATTTTCCTGTTATGTCTTCATCTATTGCTCTGTCATCCAGACTGGAGTGCAGTGGCACAATCTCGGCTCACTGCAACCTCCGCGTCTTAGGTTCAAGCAATTCTCCTGCCTCAGCCTCCCCAGTAGCTGGGATTACAGGCATGTGCCTACACACCTGGTTAATTTTTTTGTATTTTTAGTAGAGACAAGGTTTCGCCACGTTGGCCAGGCTGGTCTCGAACTCCTGACCTCAGAGCAATATTGGCCTCATAAAATTATTTAAATAGTGTTTCCTCCCCTTCCATATTTTTGAACAGGTAAAAGATTCATGTTCATTCTTTTCTAAGCTATTGGTAGATTTCACCAGTGAAGTCATCTGGTCTGGGTTGTTCGTTTTGAGAGGTTTTGATTACTGATGTAATCTGTGTAATCTGTTATAGGTCTGTAGGTCTATTCAGATCTTCTATTTCTTCTTCTTCTTCCTTTTTTTTTTTTTTTTTTTGAGACGGAGTCTCACTCTGTCACCCAGGCTGGAGTGCAGTGGCGCGATCTCAGCTCACTGCAAGCTCTGCCTCCCAGGTTCACACTATTCTCCTGCCTCAGTCTCCTGAGTAGCTGGGACTACAGGCGCCCGCCACCACGCCTGGCTAATTTTTTGTATTTTTTTTAAGTAGAGACGGGTTTTTTTTGTGTGTGTATTTTTAGTAGAAATGGAGTTTCATCTTGTTAGCCAGGATGCTCTCAATCTCCTGACCTCGTGATCCACCCGCCTTGGCCTCCCAAAGTGCTGGGATTACAGGCATGAGCCACCGCGCCCTGCCGATCTATTTCTTCTTGAGTTGGTTTCAGTGGTTTGCGTGTCACTAGGAATGTGTCCATTTCATCTAGGTTATCTACTTTGTGGATATACAGTTGCTCATACTCTTCTCTTCTGATATTTTGTAACTTCAGCCTCTATGTGTATATAGTATATAAATTAAGTCATAGTATATCAACCACTGTAGGCACGATTCCTAACCTAATTCCCCTTATATAATTCCCACAACTCACAGAATTTTCCCTGGAGGTGCAGAAGCAAGTAGACAGGAATGTCACCTTGAGACAGAATCAGGCAACGATGCAGCTGGACTGGAATCTGGCACAGAAATCTGGTGACCCAGGTAATGGCTGAGATGGGGAGGTGGTCAGTGAAGCTTCGTGGTGGGACAAGATGCCCAAGAATGTGAAAACTAAGGGATTTAAAGATTGAAGGAAAGTGTGGGATGGGTGAAGCCAAAGGAAGGTAGCCCATCTCCATGAGTAGAAAGTTCTGTGCGGGGCGGAGGAACTCTGGTGTGGACCCAGAGATTCAACCTACTCCAAGATTCAATCTTGGCCCTGTCCCGCAGGCCCTTCTGTGGTGGGCCTTGTCTCCGTTCCAGGGATGGGCAAGTTGCTGGCTGAGGCCCCCCTGGTCTCGGAGCCTGAGAAGCAGGTGGTTCTGAATGAGACACACCAGGGCTTGCTCCCCATCCTGCTCTCAGATGTCATCTCTGCCTTTCTGAGCAACAACGACACCCAAAACCTCAGCTCCCCAGTTACCTTCACCTTCTCCCACCGTGTGAGTGCTGGTGGGGTGGTGGGGGTGGGTGGGGAGTCTGAGTCCAGGCATAGCCTTGCTGCCCAGCTCAGCCCTGGGGCTCACGGGTCTCTGTTACGGGTACATCATCTCCCCAGGAAAGTCAGTCCTTCCCAAGCCGGCTTTGGGTAAGCATCTCTGAGCATCAGACCCACCCACCAGCTCACGCATGGGTCCTTTTTATTTATTATTATTATTATTATTTTTATTTATTTATTTATTTATTATTATTATTATTTTTTGAGACGGAGTCTCGCTCTGTCGCCCAGGCTGGAGTGCAGTGGCACGATCTTGGCTCACTGCAACCTCCACCTCTCAGGTTCGGGTGATTCTTCTGCTTCAGCCTCCCTTGTAACTGGGACTACAGGTGTGTGCTACCACGCCTGGTTAATTTTTGTTTTGTTTTGTTTTGTATTGTTTTGCTTTGTTTTGTTTTTTTAGTAGAAATCGGGGTTTCACCATGTTGGCCAGGCTGGTCTCAAACTCCTGATCTCAAGTGATCCACCTGCTTCAGCCTCCCAAAGTGCTGGGATTACAGGCGTGAGCCGCCATGCCCGGCCCACACCTGTGTTCTGTTCCTGCAGTTGGTCATACCAAGACGGAAAGTGTTCTGTGTCTTCTGGGAGCATGGCCAGAATGGATGTGGTCATTGGGCCACCACAGGCTGCAGCACGATGGGCACCAGAGATACCAGCACCATCTGCCGTTGCACCCACCTGAGCAGCTTTGCCGTCCTCATGGCCCCCTACGATGTACAGGTGAGACCCTTAGGAGAGGCTGCACTCTGCATTTATTGCTGTGCAACAAATCCCCACAGACGTAGCAGCCTTTTAAAAAAATGCATTATCTCACAGCTATGGGTCAGCAAGCTGGCATAGCAAGATGGCTTTTCTGCTCAGGGTCTTACAAGACTGAAATCATCGTGTCGCCCCACCCCCAGGGCTGCTGTTTCATCTGAGACTTGAGGTCCTTCTCCAAGCTCCCTGGTTGCTGGCAGAATTCAGTTTCTTGTGATTGTAGAAGTGAGGTCTCACTTTCTTAGCTGTCAGGAAGGCATCGCATTCAGTTCCTAGAGGCCACTCACATCCTTTCTCACATGACCCTCTGGCAACCTTTCAGCATTACTCTCTGGAGGCCAAGGAAAAAATATTCCTTCATGCGGAATCCCTCTTAAGGTTCGTATCAGTCGGGGTTCTCTAGAGGGACAGAACTAATGGAATATATATATATATATATATATATATATGAGTATATATACATATATACTATATATATGAGTATATATACGAGTATATATACATATATACATATACGAGTATATATACGTATATACATATACGAGTATATATACATATATACTCGTATATGTATATATATTCCATTATATATTCATATATATTATATATATTCATATATATTCATATATAATGGAATATATAGTATATATGTATATATACTCCTATATGTATATATACTCCTATATGTATATACTCCTATTATATAGTATATATAATATACTCCTATATATATATAGGAGTATATTAAGTATTAACTCACAAGATCACGAGGTCCCACTATAGGCCATCTGCAGGCTGAGGAGCAAGGAGAGCCCATCTGAGTCCCAAAACTGAAGAACTTGGAGTCCGATGTTCGAGGGCAGGAAGCATCCAGCACAGGAGGAAGATGTAGTCTGGGAGGCTAGGCCAGCCTCTCTTTTCACATTTTTCTGCCTGCTTATATTCTAGCCACGCTGGCAGCTGATTAGATGGTGCCCACCCAGATTAAGAGTGGATCTGCCTTCCCCAGCCCAGTGACTCAAATGTTAATCTCCTTTGGCAACACCCTCACAGACACACCCAGGATCAATACTTTGTATCCTTCAATCCAATCAAGTTGACATCCATATTAACCATCACAAGTTTTGAATCTGATTCTCCAGGAAGAGCCCAGATCTTGTAACGACTCATCTGATGAGGTCTGGCCCACCCAGGGTAAACTCTGCCTTTGTTTTTTTTTTTTTTTTTTTTTTTTTTTAGACAGGGTCTCTGTCACCCAGGCTGGAGTACATTGGCACAGTCATAGCTCACTGCAGCCTTGACCTCCTGGGCTCAAGAGATCCTCCTTCCTTAGCCTCCTGAGTAGCTGGGACTACAGGCATGCACCACCATGCCCGGCTAATTTTTGTGTTTTTACTAGAGACAAGGTTTCACCAAGTTGGCCAGGCTGGTCTCGAACTCCTTACCTCAAGTTCCACCTGCCTCGGCCTCCCAAAGTGCTGGGATTACAGGTGTGAGCCACCACGTCTGGCCCACCTGACTCTCTTATCACCTGGAGTAGATCCAAGGGACATCACTATCAGATCATGTGGGAAAAAGGGCCAAACCACCCTTTCGTTTTCCATCGCAGGAACATCTTATCAATATCCTCCCAGGCAGCAAGCCATACCACCCAGCCCCTCCCGCCAGACCTGTAACTACCCCAGCCTGTAAGCGGCAGTGGATTCTGGCACGCAGCTAGCTCCCCGCTCCACAGGTCTTATGCTGGACATAAACCTGCATTGCTGTAGAGCTGCCAACTCTCTCTTTCTCTCCTCTGTCTCTCTCTCGCTCTGTCTTTCTTTAACCCTCACCTTCCCTTCGAAACCTAACGGACTCACACCTGAAATCCCTGTGCTTTGGGAGGCTGAAGCGGGAGGATCACCTGAGCCCAGGAATCCGAGACCAGACTGGGCAACACAGAAAGATCCTGTCTCTATAAAAATTTTTAAAAAGTTAGGTCGGGCGTGGTGGCTCACGCCTGTGATCCCAGCAGTTTGGCAGGCCGAGGCGGGTGGATCACAAGGTCAGGAGTTCAAGACCAGCCTGGCCAAGATGGTGAAACCCCGTCTCTAATAAAAATACAAAAATTATCCGGGCGTGGTGGTGGGCGCCTGTAATCCCAGCTACTCGGGAGGCTGAGGCAGAGAATTGCCTGAACCAGGGAGGCAGAGGTTGTAGTGAGCTGAGATCGCGCCACTGCACTCCAGCCTGGGCGACAGAGCAAGACTCTGTCAAAAAAAAAAAAAAAAAGTTAGCAGGGCATGGTGCCATACATGACTGTAATGCACACCTGTTGTCACCTGCGTGACTACCCTTGTATTCCCAGACACCCAAGAGGCTCAGGTGACAACTTCACAAATTAAATTAAATTGATGACACCTTCACAAATGTACCTGGCTGTCTCATTCTTAAATGTGCTATGCCAAAATAAAAATAAAAAATGGTGGTGGGGTCATTACCCCAGAGCAAGAAAGCATAACTGTGAACTCTTCTTTTTGGGGTCCCAGGAGGAGGATCCTGTGCTGACTGTCATCACCTACATGGGGCTGAGCCTCTCTCTGCTGTGCCTCCTCCTGGCGGCCCTCACCTTCCTCCTGTGCAAAGCCATCCAGAACACCAGTACCTCGCTGCATCTGCAGCTCTCGCTCTGCCTCCTCGTGGCCCACCTCCTCTTCCTCGTAGGGATTGATCGAACCGAACATGAGGTATTGACAGCGGTGTTCCAGGGGGCTCCCTTCCTTGACGCAGAGGATGCTGGCTCACGGAATGATGTGGCATTGGATTCCTTAATATAATGGCCCAGCGGGGCATGGTGGCTCACGCCTGTAATCCCAACACTTTGGGAGACCACGGGGGGGTGGATTACCTGAGGTCGGGAGTTCTAGACCAGCCTGACCAGCATGAAGAAACCCCGTCTCTACTAAAAATACAAAATACAATACAAAATAAAAATAAAAATAAAAATACAAAATTAGCCAGGCGTGGTGGCACATGCCTGTAATCCCAGTTACTCAGGAGGCTGAGGCAAGAGAACCGCTTGAACCCAGGAGGTGGAGGTTGTAATGAGCCGAGATCGCACGATTGCACGCCAGCCTGGGCAACAAGAGTGAAATTCCGTCTCAAAAAAAAAATGTGTATATATGTGTGTGTGTGTATATATATTTTATATATGTGTGTATATATATACACATGTATGTGTATATGTATGTGTGTGTACACAAATAGGTACATGTGTGTATATGTGTGTGTGTATATACGTGTATCTGTGTGTGTGTGTGTGTGTGTGTGTATGTGTATATATATATAGGCCCTTGAGTCCTGGGGAATATTAGAAGAGAACACCACCAATTTCCCATTGCCTGACTCAACTACAAAGCAAATATTCTCTACAATGCCATCAGATATCTCAGAATTCTCCCCAACAGCATGGTACAGGAGAAGCCATGGGTCACACTCAAATCTGACCGCCGCTCTGGGCGTCTCTTACTTCTCCCCCAGGTGCTGTGCGCCATCATCGCCGGTGCCTTGCATTATCTCTACCTGGCCGCCTTCACCTGGATGCTGCTGGAGGCCCTGTACCTCTTCCTCACTGCACGGAACCTGATGGTGGTCAACTACTCGAGCATCAACAGATTCACGAAGAAGCTCATGTTCCCTGTGGGCTATGGAGTCCCAGCTGTGATAGTGGCCATTTCTGCAGCCTCCAGGCCTCACCTTTATGGAACACCTTCCCGGTTAGTGCAAATTCCCACAGTCCTTATCTTCTCCGGCATAACCGTGGCCATTGCTAGAACCTAGATAGCATTTTTATGATACCTGCTTTTAATTAGATCAGTAGGGATTTTAGGCTCTGTTGGTTGGATTACACTGCAGCTCCTCATTCTTAGCTATTGAGTTTATTTCAATTACATTTCAAAGTAGGCATTGTAGAAGAGGGTTTTCGGAAATTTTCTGAATGAAATAAAGGGCAAGTCTTTGGAAAGCATAAAGAGGGCAAAGACACTGTGTCATAATCCCCAGGGCATCTTTCTGCTAGAAGATTATAATAATTAAGGAGGGTCAGGCTCAGTGGCTCACGCCTGGAATCCCTGTGCTTTGGGAGGCTGACACAGGAGGATCACTTGAGCCCAGGATCTTGAGACCAGCCTGGGCAACACAGCAAGACCCCTTCTTTACAAAATTTTAAAAATTAGCAGGGCATACTGGCACACACCTGTAGTCCTAGCTACTCAGGAGGCTGAGATGGGAGGGTCGCTTGAGCCCAGGAGTTCGAGGTTGCCGCGAGCTATGATTACACCACTGCACTCCAACCTGAGCAAGAGAGAGAGACCTTGTCTCTAAAAGATACTAATAATAGTTAGGGATCATGTATTTAAATCTCTCTCATTGAAATAGCAAGAATGAAATCAAAGTGCTCATGATAGCATTTGTTTAATATCTAACCTACTTTATCCAGATCTTTTAGGATGCTTCCATTTTTCATTTGAAAAAGTAGACCTGATTGGAATAACCCAAATAATTGATATTGTCATAGTTAAGATTTATGAGATGCTTACTTTGTGCCAGGTACTTTTCTAGCTTGTTTGTTTGTTTGTTTGCCAGTTGCACTGGTTGAACCCTCCAGAACACTGTTGACTAGAACAGCAGACAGACTAGAACAGTCTTGCTCCTGAACTTAGGGAGAAAGCACTGAGTCTATTCTCATTAATGTATGATGTTAGCTGAGGATTTTTCATAGATACCCATTTTCAGGTTAAAGAAATTCTTTTCTATTCCTAGTGCGTTGGGTATTTTGGTGATGAAACTGTGTTTGATTTTGTCAAATGCATTTCCGAAGCATATAATTTTTAATTATATGGGATAAAAATTATATGATCACATTATAATTATATACTTATATTAGATTATTTTATATGTAATTTATATATAAATACGTATCTATATAATTTATATATTATATAAGTATATAATATAATTAAATATGATAATTATATTATCATATTAAATTATATAATCGTATATTATATCATTATAATTATATAATCATATATAACTATATGATTACTTACTTAATCTTTTGTTCTATTAATACACATAATAGAATAAAGGATTAAAATTATACGATCACGGCCAGGCACGGTGGCTCACGCCTGTAATCCCAGCACTTTGGGAAGCCAAGGCGGGCGGATCACAAGGTCAGGAGATCGAGACCACGGTGAAACCCCGTCTCCACTAAAAATACAAAAAATAGCCGGGCGCGGTGGCGGGCGCCTGTAGTCCCAGCTACTCAGGAGGCTGAGGCAGGAGAATGGCATGAACCCGGGAGGCGGAGCTTGCAGTGAGCCGAGATCGCGCCACTGCACTCCAGCCTGGGTGACAAGGTGAGACTGTCTCAAAAAAAAAAAAAAAAAAAATCACATTATAATTATAGGGTTATATATGGTTATTTACCTTTGAGTCCTGGGGAATATTATATGGTTATATACAGTTAATTATATGGTTATATAATTATAATGTGATCTTATAATGTGATCATATAATTATATGATTATATAATTATATAACTATAATGTGATCATATAGTTTTAATCCTTTATTCTATTAATATGTGTATTACATTGATGGGTGATTAGATGTTAAACTAGCCTACATTCCTGGTATAATTACCACCTGGTCATGGTGACTGAGTAGTACACCAGGACATTAATTTACAAAGGTATTCTTCCTACCTATTCTCTTCTTTCGTTTTTGTTTTTTTTTTTTTTTTTTTGAGACGGAGTCTCGCTCTGTCGCCCAGGCTGGAGTGCAGTGGCCGGATCTCAGCTCACTGCAAGCTCCGCCTCCCGGGTTTACACCATTCTCCTGCCTCGGCCTCCCGAGTAGCTGGGACTACAGGCGCCCACCACCTCACCCGGCTAGTTTTTTGTATTTTTTAGTAGAGACGGGGTTTCACCGTGTTAGCCAGGATGGTCTCAATCTCCTGACCTCGTGATCCACCCGTCTCAGCCTCCCAAAGTGCTGGGATTACAGGATTGAGCCACTGCGCCCGGCCATATAATCCTTTTAATATGTTGCAGGACTTGGTCGGCTAGTATTTTTTGAGGATTTTTGCATTCATTTTCATAAAGGATTTTGGTCTGCAGTTTTGTTTTCTTGTGATGTCTATTTCTGGGTTTGGTGTCAGAGTAATACTGGCCTCGTAGAAGATTTGGGAAGTGCTTCCTCTTTTGCTGTTTTTGGTTTTGTGAATTATTAACACTAATCCTCCAAAAGTTAACCACAGAGCTACCATATGACCCAGGTATATACCCAAAACAAATGAAAACAGATGTCCACGCAAAAACTTGTAAATGATGCAATCATAAAAAATAACAATGTCAGCCGAGTGCGGTGGCTCACGCCTGTAAAACCAGCACTTTGGGAGGCCGAGGCAAGCAGATCACGAGTTCAAGAGATTGAGACCATCCTGGCCAACATGGTGAAACCCTGTCTCTACTAAAAATACAAAAGTTAGCCGGGCGAGGTGGTGGGTGCCTGTAATCCTAGCTACTGGGGAGGCTGAGGCAGGAGAATTGCTGGAACCCGGGAGGCAGAGGTTGCAGCGAGCCAAGATGGCACCATTGCACCCCAACCTGGCGACAGAGTGAGTCTCCATCTCAAAAAAAATAAAATAAAATAACGAGATCATGTCCTTTGCAGCAATATGGATGGAGCTGGAGGCCATTATCCTAAGTGAATTCAGAAACAGAAAATCAAATACCACACGTTCTCACTTATAAGCAGAAGCTAAACACTGGGTACCCATGGACACAAGGGAACTTCAGACACCGAAGCCTACTTGAGGGTAGAAAGTGGGAGGAGGGTGAGGATAAATAGACGACCTATAGAGTACTGTGCTGATGACCCGGGTGACAAAATAATCTGTACGCCAAACCGCCGCAACATGCAATTGACCTACATAACAAACCTACACAGTGTACCTCTGAACCTAAACTAAACGTTTAGAAACATGTTGTACATGAATGCTCATAGAAGCATTATTTAAAGGAGTCAAAAATTGGAAACAATGCCTATCACTGATGAATGGATAAAAAAAGTAACATATCCACAGTGAAATATTATTCAGCCATAGAAAGGAATTTCAAGAGACCATTCAGTCATTTTATATTTAGTTATTTATTTAGAAACCCTCTGTCACCCAGGCTGGAGTGCGGTGGCGTGATCTCAGTTCACTGCAACCTCTGCTCTCTGTTTCCCGGGTTCAAGCCTCCCGAGTAGCTGGGATTACAGGCGTGCGCCACCACACACAGCTCATTTTTTGTGCGTTTTTAGTAGAGACAGGATTTCACAACATTGGGCAGGCTGGTCTCGAACTCCTGACCTCAAATGATCCACCCGCCTCAGCCTCCCAAAGTGCTGGGATTACAGGCATGAACCACTGCACCTGGACTCATTTTCTATTTTAAATAGAAATTTAAAATGCTGCAATTTAGGTCTTGCTCTGTTGCCCAGGCCGGAGTGCAGTGGTGCAATCACAGCTCACTGCAGTCTCAACCTCCTGGACTCAAGTGATCCTCCCCGCTCAGTTTCCCAAGTAACTGAGAATACAGGTGTGAGCCACCACACCTGGCTTTTTTTTTTTTTTTTTTAGAAATGGGGTCTTGCTGTGTTGCTCAGGCTGGTCTCAAACTCCTAGCCTCAAGCAATCCTCCCACCTCGGCCTCCCAAAGTCCTGGTGTAAGCCACTGTGCCTGGCACAACCTTCCATTTTTGTTTCATTGTTAGAATGTATCTAATTGCGTGTATCCTCCCTGAGTTGAAATTTTGGGGATCTAAGACCGTGTTCTTAGATCTCACCACTGGCTGGGCGCGGTGGCTCAAGCCTGTAATCCCAGCACTTTGGGAGGCGGAGACGGGTGGATCACGAGGTCAGGAGATCGAGACCATCCTGGCAAACACGGTGAAACCCCGTCTCTACTAAATATTACAAAAAACTAGCCGGGCGAGGTGGCGGGTGCCTGTAGTCCCAGCTACTCGGGAGGCTGAGGCAGGAGAATGGCGTGAACCCGGGAGGCGGAGCTTGCAGTGAGCCGAGATCTGGCCACTGCACTCCAGCCTGGGCGACAGAGCAAGACTCCGTCTCAAAAAAAAAAAAAAAAAAAAAAAAAGATCTCACCACTGTATCTTCAGAGCCAACCACAGACCCTATCGCTAAAGAAACACTCAATACTGTTGATGTAGGGAGGAAGGGAGGAAGTGGTGAGGAGGGAAGGAATAGATTTACATAACTGTTCCATATCTCCAAAAACCGATGCATTTTTTTTTTTAATCTCTCTCTCTTGTTCAGCTGCTGGCTCCAACCAGAAAAGGGATTTACATGGGGCTTCCTTGGACCTGTCTCTGCCATCTTCTCTGTAAGTGACATCATCTAAGCATCCTCACTGCCCCGCTGAGGGTCATTAGAAAAACAAGATAATAAAGATGGTGACAAGAGGAGGAATGCCCCTTGGGTTGTCATGGGTTGGGTTAGGTTTCCTAAGACCACTGTTTTTTTTTGTTTTTTTTTTTTTTTTGAGACGGAGTCTCGCTCTGTGGCCCAGGCTGGAGTGCAGTGGCCGGATCTCAGCTCACTGCAAGCTCCACCTCCCGGGTTTACGCCATTCTCCTGCCTCAGCCTCCCGAGTAGCTGGGACTACAGGCACCCGCCACCTCGCTCGGCTAGTTTTTTGTATTTTTTTTTTTTTTTTTTTTTTTTTTTGTAGAGACGGGGTTTCACCATGTTAGCCAGGATGGTCTTGATCTTGTGACCTCGTGATCCGCCCGTCTCAGCCTCCCAAAGTGCTGGGATTACAGGCTTGAGCCACCGCGCCCGGCCTCCTAAGACCACTCTTGAATCTTCAAACTCTTAACACTGTTACTCAATATTTAAGAAAAACACTTACGTGTATAACTCATATTAGACAGGCTAAGATGAAGAGATAATGGGCTTCAGTCCTGATGTGGTGGCTCACGCATGTAATCTCAACACTTTGGGAGGCCGAGGCAGGCAGATCACTTGAGGTCAGGAGTTCAAGACCAGCCTGGCCAACATGGTGAAACCCCATCTCTACTAAAAATAAAAAATTAGCCTGGCATGGTGGTGGGTGCCTGTACTCGGGAGGCCGAAGCAGGAGAATCGCTCGAACCCGGGAGGCGGAGGTTGCATTGAGCTGAGATTGCACCGCCATACTCTAGCCTGGGCAACAGAGCAAGACCCTGTCTGACCAAAAAAAAAAAGACGAGAGAGAGAGATAATGGGTTTCAAATTCTATTCAACAAATCTTCTGTGGTTTCCTGAAGGTGAATTTAGCTCTCCTTCTGGTGACTCTCTGGATTTTGAAAAACAGACTCTCCTCCCTCAATAATGAAGTGTCCACCCTCCAGAACACAAGGTAAGATGGAGAAGGGGGTGACAACAACACAGACCTGTATGGTTCCCAAGAGCCAAGCCATGTGCCTTAACAGCCACTGAGGTCCCATCTCAGGGTCTTTTGAAGGCACCCAGAGTAAACAGATGCAGCCATTCTTCTATGGCAGCCGTCTCAGATTCAGTGATATCTTGTTGACACCCCGAGCAAAATGTTTTGTCCATGTCTAATCTCAGTTAGTGAATCCCAGAGCAACCGGAAGAATCTTCATTGGCTGGTAAATGGTATACATACAAAATAGGATACGATTCGACCACAAAACAGAATGAAACCATGTCATTTGCAGCAACATGGATGAAACTGGAGGTCATTCTGTTAAGTGAAATAAGCCAGGCACAAAAAGACAAATAGCATAGGCTGTCACTTACATAGACAGGCGCTAAAGAAGCTGATCTCATAGAGGCAGAAAGTAGAATGTTAAGTTAGCTGGGCGTGGTGGGGGGGCACCTGTAATCCCAGCTACTCGGGAGGCTGAGGCAGGAGAATCGCTTGAACCCAGGAAGCGGAGGTTGCAGTGAGCCGAGATCGCACCACTGCACTCCAGCCTGGGAGACAGAGCGAGACTCTGCCTCAAAAAATAAAAAGAAAAAGAAAGTAGAATGATAGATTCCAGAGGCTGGAAAGGGTATGTGAGTGGGCAAAGCGATGAAGAGGGGTTGGTTAATGGGTCCAACATACAGTCAGATAGAAGGAGTAAGTTATAATGTTGGATGGCAGAGTAGGATGACTCTAGTTCACAATATATTGTATATTTCAAAATAGCTAGAGGGGAAAATTTGAAGTGTTCCCAACACATACAAATGATAGACACTCAAAGTGACGGATACCCTGAATACCCTGACTTAATCATGACACACTCTATACATGTTAACAAAATATCATGTATGTCCCCGTAAAGACGTACAAACATTATGAATCAATAAACTAAAAGGTTAAACACTTATTTGGGCTTTTGTAAGCAGTCCTATAACAAAAGTGCAAAGAAGTTAGCACTTTTAAAATACAAAGAAGGCCGGGCACGGTGGCTCATGCCTGTAATCCCAGCACTTTGGGAAGCCGAGGGTTGGAGGGGGCAGATCACAAGGCTGGGAGTTTGAAACCAGCTTGGCCAAAGAGACCAGCCTGACCAACATGGTGAAACCCCGTCTCTACAACAAATACAAAAATTAGGGGGAGTGTGGTGGCATTCGCCTGTAATCCCAGCTACTCGGGAGGCTGAGGCAGGAGAATTGCTTGAACCTGAGAGGCAGAGGTTGCAGTGAGCCGAGATTGCACCATTGTACTCCAGCCTGGGTGACAGAGCAAGACTCCAACTCAAAAAAAAAGTGCAAAGAACATGTATATTTTCATGTCTGTTCCCACAGCCCAGCCTGCACCTTCATACCGTATCCTCAGTTCAGGCTCCTCATCACTCCTCATGCAATCCTCCCTCTGGGAAAATCCTAATCAACATTAAATCCTCTACGGGGACCGGGCATGGTGGCTCACGCCTATAATCCTAACACTTTGGGAGGCCGAGGTAGGCGGATCACTTGAGGTTACGAGTTCAAGACCAGTCTGGCCAACATGGTGAAAGCCCGTCTCTACTAAAAATACAAAAATTAGCCAGGTGTGATGGTGGGTGTCTATAATTCCAGCTACTCAGGAGGCTGAGGTGGGAGAATCACTTGCACCCGGGAGGCGGTGGTCGCAGTGAGCCGAGATCGCGCCACTGCACTCCAGCCTGGGTGACAGAGCGAGACTCCATCTCAAAAAAAAATAAATAAATAAATAAATAAATAAATAAATAAAAATTTAAAAATTCCTCTGTAGGGCTTGAGCAGTTTGTTGTTCCAGGCACCCTTGTGCAAAATTAATGAGCTTTCTTCTAGGTTCCTGTCATTATCCTTTCCAAATTTCATATGTCATGCTTTGGTTGTATTGGTGATTTGAAGAGACTGTGTAGTTCATGAACACAGAAATCTCTTTGCATGTTCAAAAATAACCTTTTTTTTTTTTTTTTTGAGATGGAGTCTTGCTCGGTCACTCCCAGGCTGGAGTGCAGTGGCGCTATCTTGACTCACTGCAACCTCTGCCTCCTGGGTTCAAGCGATTCTACTGCCTCAGCCTCCTGAGTAGCTGGGATTACAGGCGCCCGCCACCACACCTGGCTAATTTTTGTATTATTTTTAGCAAAGACCGGGTTTCACCATGTTGGTTGGGCTGGTCTCAAACTCCTGACCTCAGGTGATCCGCCTGCCTCGGCCTCCCAAAGTGCTGGGATTACAGATGTGAGCCACCGCGCCCGGCCCCAGGTGGCATTTCTATTGTGGGCTATCATTGACAGTAAAGATCTAAGCTGATCACAGCCCAGTCTGAGAAATCATCTACAGGGGAGGGCAGAGGACTCCATGGGCACAGATGAAATAGCCTTGATTCTGTTTCTCTGGGTGCATCACCAGCCTCCTTTCTTATTCAATGCAGGATGCTGGCATTTAAAGCAACAGCTCAGCTGTTCATTCTGGGCTGCACGTGGTGTCTGGGCATCTTGCAGGTGGGTCCGGCTGCCCGGGTCATGGCCTACCTCTTCACCATCATCAACAGCCTGCAGGGCGTCTTCATCTTCCTGGTGTACTGCCTCCTCAGCCAGCAGGTACCACTGCCCAGCTCCCACCCAGTACTCTTCCTGTCCTCATTGCTTTCCATGAGCTGACCCAGGGCACGCTTTGCCTCTACAGGTCCGGGAGCAATACAGGAAATGGTCCAAAGGGTTCAGGAAATTGAGAACTGAGTCTGAGATGCACACACTCTCCAGCAGTGCGAAGGCTGACACCCCCAAACCCAGCACGGTAAGATCACGCATTGCTCCAGAGCATTTCACTAACTGACCCACCCGAGGAGCATGTGCCTATCACACAAGGAAACCTGGGAATACAGCAGGCAATGCCCTAGACAGGCTCACATCTGAGTATGCCTTGACTCATTAACCATTAGCAATGATCTCAGTTTACATGTTTGTTTTTTTTTTTTAATCAGCCAGGCCTGTTGGGATTACAGTCATAGCCTGTCATCCCAGCATTTGGGAGGCCTAGGCAAGAGGATCACTTGAGGCCAGGAGTTCAAGACGAGCCTGGGCAGCATAGCAAGATCCCATCTGTACAAAAAATAAAAATAAAAATTAGCTAGACATGGTGGCACGCACCTGTAGTCCCAGCTACTCCTCAGGAGGCTGAGATGGGACAATCATTTGAGCCCAGTAGGTTGAGGCTGCAGTGAGCCATGGTCATGCCACTGCACTCCAGCCCAGGCAACAGAGTGAGACCCTATCCCAAAACTTAAAAAAAAAAAAAAAAAATCCTTGGCTCTTACTCCTTAGGGAACTGTGCTTATCTTGACTCTCACACACAAACACTCCTATTGGACACCTACTGTGTGCCATACATGGTTAACTAAATGAGCAGGAATTGATCTGAAGCAGTGATGCACATTCTCCTCAGAAGCATTTACCCTATCCCTTTTCTCTACATACTGGTCTATCTCACAGTCACTTGGCACCACCACCCCATAAAGGCAAGCATAGGAGGAAACGCTGTACATATTTATGAATTAAACAGAAATAGGTGTTAACTGGGATTTAGGCTCTCTTAACAAGTCTGCCTCTACCAACTACCACTTAGTAGTGGGTAGTGGGCAGTGCCTCTACTCAGCACCCTCTACACCCTGCAAAACTCAGAAAGAAAAGCAGTAATGGGGCCAGCGATGGTGGCTCATGCCTGTAATCCCAGCACTTTAGGAGGCTGAGGCAGGACAGCTGCTTGAGGACAGGAGTTCCAGACCAGCCTGAGCAACCCAGTGAGACCTCATCCCTATAAAGCATTTAAAAATTAGCTGAGGGTGGTGGTGTGCACCTGTAGTCCCAGCTCCTCAGGAAGCTGAGGTGAGAGGATCACTTGAGCCCAGGAGTTTGAGGCTGCACTGAGCTATGGTTATGCCACTGCACTTCGGCCTGGATGACAAAGCAAGACCTCTTCTCTAAAAACAATACTAATAATAGAAGTAAATACATAAAGTTTTAAAAACACACGGGGCAACCTGGGAATCAGCGGGTGATGCCCTAAGAGGGTTCACATTTGAGCAACTCCTTGACTCGTTAACCAATAGCAAATATCTCAGTTTAAACGCTTTTTCATAAATCAGCCAGGAACAGTGGCTCAAGCCTGTAATGCCAGCACTTTGGGAGGCCGAGGCGGGCAGATCACGAGGTCAGGAGATCGAGACCATCCTGACTAACACAATGAAACTCCATCTCTACTAAAAATACAAAAAAAAAAAAAAAATTAGCCGGGCGTGAACCCGGGAGGCGGAGCTGGCAGTGAGCCGAGATCGCACCACTGCCCTCCAGCCTGGGTGACAGAGCAAGGCTCCATGTCAAAAAAAAAAAAAAAAAAAAACAGAAATGTACAGTATCTTCAGCCAGTGAGATTTAGGCCTCTTGAGTCTTCCTTCCCATTTAAAGAGCCCATTCAGGGCCGAGCACGGTGGCTCATGCCTATAATCTCAGCACTTCAGGAGGCCAAAGTGAGCAAATCACTTGAGGTCAGGAGTTCAAGACCAGCCTGGCCAGCATGGCAAAACTCCATCTCTACTAAAAATACATAAATTAGCCAGGGGTGGTAGTGCACACCTGTAATCCCAGCTACTCAGGAGGCTGAGGCAAAATAATTGCTTGAACCAGGGAGGTAGAGGTTGCGGTGAGCCAAGATTGCCCCATGCCACTGTACTCTAGCCTGGGCAACAGAGCAATACTCTGTCAAAAAAAAAAAAAGAGAGAGAGAGAGAGAAGAAAAGAGCCTATTCAGCCTGGGCAACATAGCAAGACCCCATCTCTACAAAAAAGTTTTAAAAATTCACTGGGTATGATGGCACATGCCTGTAGTTCCAGCTACTTGGGAGGCAGAGGTGAGAGGATGGCTTGAGCCCAGGAGATGGAGACCAACCTGGGCAGCATGGCAAAATCCCATCTCTACACAAAATATAAAAACTAGCTGGGCATGGTGGTCCATGCCTATAATCCCAGTTGCTTGGGAGGCTGAGGCAGGAGGATCACTTGAGTTCAGGAGTTCAAGGCCACAGTGAGCTATGATTGTGCCACTGCACTCCAGTCTAGGTGACAGAGCAAGATCCCTTGTCTAAAGTAAATAAATAAATAATAATAATTTTTTTAAGTTTTGAAAAGAAGCCCACCATACTGCCAGGCACTCTTTCTGCATTTGCGTTTCTCTCATTACCTTTTTGTTTTCTTTTCTTTTTGAGACGGAGTTTCGCTCTTGTTACCCAGGCTGGAGTGCAGTGGCGTTATCTCGGCTCACCGCAACCTCCACCTCCTGGGTTCAAGCGATTCTCCTGCCTCCACCTCCCGAGTAGCTGGGATTACAGGCATGCGCCACCAAGCCTGGCTAGTTTTGTATTTTTAGTAGAGATGTTGGTCAGGTTGGTCTCAAATTCCCGACCTCAAATGATCTGCCCACCTTGGCCTCCCAAAGTGCTGGGATTACAGGCGTGAGCCACCGCGCCTGGCCTCATTACCTTTTTCATCCAACCTGCACAATCCCTGTTTCCAACACAGGATCTTCTATTTCCTCTTCTGTTCTCACTAAATGCCCTCACCACCTATGTCTCACACACACACACACACACACACAAACCCAGTCATCGTGATGACACATTGTAAACTCCATGCTCTCAATCATACAACCAAACGTGAACATCCGCCTTCCACATTCCCATATTTTGACTGAATTTCTTTTGTCCTCTCCAAAGGTAAGACTTTCACCCACACTATGGATTCCATCATCAAGCCATGTCAGTCATCCCTCTTTCCTGCTTCTGTCATTAAATCTCCATCCTGTCTTTTTTTTTCTTTTTTTTTAAGACACAGTCTCACTCGCTCCGTCACCCAGGCTGGAGTACAGTGGCACCATCTGGGCTCACTGCAAACTCTGTCTCCTGGGTTCAAGTGATTCTCTTGCCTCAGTCTCCCGAGTAGCTAAGATTACAGACACCCGCCACCACGCCCGGCTAATTTTTGTATTTTTAGTAGAGACAGGGTTTCACCATGTTGGCCAGGCTGGTCTTGGACTCCTGGCCTCAAGCCATCTGCCCACCTTGGCCTCCCAAAGTGCTGGGATTACAGACGTGAGCCACTGCGTCCCGCCCATCCCTGTCTTTGACTCTTCTACATCCTTCATACTTTATAAAGACTTCAGTGATTACGTTGGGTTCACCAAGACAATCCAGGGCAATTTTCCTGTCTCAAGATGTTTTTCATAACCATATCTGCAAAGTCCCCTTCTCCATGTCAAGTAGCATTTACAGGTTCTGGGGATTAGGGATGTGAACCTCTTTGGGGGGTCATTATTCTGTCTATCATACCCATATAGTTTGGGTTTACCTACTGCAGAATCATCAAAATCTGCCTCAAATTGTAGATATTTGCATAAATATTTGCCACCCTTTCACCCCACACAGCCACTGGAAATGATATACACATTGAAGGAAGGAAACATGTACTTTTGTGTAGGGAATTAGAGTTAGGTCATCAGATAGCCAAAAAAGGCTTCTGAAATTTAAGTGTGTGATCAGATATTCCTGCCAACTACAGACAAAGGACCAAGAAAATCCGTTGCGTTACTTAATGTCATTTTATCTTCTACTCTTTCCTAAAACTTGGTATCTCTGGTGTTTGAAAATGTATGTGTCTTGGCCAGGCATGCTGGCTTACACTTGTAATCCCAACACTTTGGGAGGCCAAGGTGGGCAGATCACTTGAGGTCAGGAGTTTGAGACCAGCCTGGCCAACATGGCAAGACTGCACATCTACTAAAGATACAAAAACTAGCCAGGCATGGTGATGGGCACCTGTAATTCCAGCTACTTGGGAGGCTGAGGCATGAGAATTGCTTGAACGCAGGAGGCAGAGGTTGCAGTAAAGCCGAGATTGAGCCACTGCACTCCAGCCTGGGTGACGGAGTGAGACTCAGTCTCAAAATAAAAAAAAGAAAAAGAAAAGAAAATGTGTGTGTCTTGCTTTTATTCTGCAGTCCCTGCCATGGCTTTTCTGCAGTCTTGTTTCATACAAACAGAATGTCTTGTGATCACTACTGAAAAATTTCCTGAAGCACAATATTAATCTCTTGAGCACGTATTAATTATCCATTAAATACTAACTATATAAGCGAGTGAAGCTGCCCATCTCGAACCCTAGAAATTACACTGAGTTTCCTATGAACCTGGGAATAAATAACTCATACTGGAGATGGAAAAGGTATGGAAAAAAGGAATTCAGGCCTGGCGCATTGGCTCACGCTTGTAATCCCAGAACTTTGGGAGGCCAAGGCGGGAAGATCACTTTAGTTCAGGAGTTCCAGACCATCGTGGGTAAGTAACATGGCAAAATTCCGTCTCTACAAAAAATACAAAAATCAGCCAGGCATAGTGGTGCGTGCCTGTAGTCCCAGCTACCAGGAGGCTGAAATTGAAGGATCGCTTGAGCCCAGGAGGTTGACTCTCCAGTGAGCTACGATCCCACCACTGTGCTCCAGCCTGGGCAACAGAGCAAGACCCCTGTCTCAGAAAAAAAAAACAAAAAAGGAACTCAATCCTTCTTCCTTTAAATCTTATGTGATTAACAATAGATAACACTTCTAACATTTCATTAATTTCCCACCTGCCTTCTTTTATAGCTCCACATTTAAAGCGACATTACACAAACGCTGGAGCTCAGAGGTCAAGACATACATTTGGAAACAGGTAGATCTTTTTAAATGTTTTTTAATTGATCCGTAATAGACGTATATAGTTTCTAGGCACATGTGATAATTCGCTACACTCATATAAGCAAATCAGGGTAACTGGGATATCTATCACCTTAAATATTTATCTTTTCTTCATACCAGTAACATTCAAATTATTCTCTTCCAGCTATTTTGAAATGTATGGTAGATTAATGTTAACTATAATCACCCTACTTCAGATACATCCTTTTTTTTTTTTTTTTTTTTTTTTTTTTTTTTTTTTTTTTTTTTTTTGAGAGGGCGTTTCACTCTGTCACCCAGGCTTGAGTGCAGTGGTGCCATCTCGGCTCACTGCAACCCCCACCTCCCAGGTTCAAGCGATTCTCCTGCCTCAGCCTCCCGAGTAGCTGGGACTACAGGCGCTTGCCACCAAGCCCGGCTAATTTATTATTATTATTATTATTATTATTATTGTATTTTAGTAGAGACAGGGTTTCACCATGTTGGCCAGACTGGTCTCGAACTCCTGATCTCAAGTGATCTGCCTGCCTCAGCCTCCCATAGTGCTGGGATTACAGGTGTGAGTCACCGCGCCTGGCCCAGATAGATATTTTACTGCAGCACGTTTACTTCCTCTTAACTTTGGTAACTTGGGGTTTAGGAGGCATACAAAGATGGGGCTTCTAAGAACAGGATGGAGCAAAATGAAAGCTGATATGGCCTCTTGATGTTGCCCTGACAAATATATATGGTAAGAAAACCTTATGATTAACGACTTCTTGGCCAGGCGTGGTGGCTCACACCTAGAATTCCAGCATTTTGGGGAGGTTGAGATGGGAGGATCAGTTGAGCCCAGAAGTTCAACACCAACCTGGGCAATACAGTGAGTCCCATCTCTACAAAAAATTAAAATTAAAAAATGAGCCGGGCATGGTGGCACATGCCTGTAGTTGCAGCTACTCAGGAGGCTGAGGCAGGAGGATCACTTGAACCTGGGAGGTGGAGGTTGCAGTGAGCAGAGATGGTGCCACTGCACTCCAGCCTGGGTGACAGAGCAAGGACCCGCCTCTAAAAAGAAGAAGAAGAAGAAAAAAAGACTTCTTAAATTTCTTTTTTTAAATAAATTTTATTGCGTATATTTGAGGTTTAACCCATGAAGTTATGGGATACATATAGATAATAAAATGGTTATCTACATGTGAAGCAAATTAACATATCTGTCATCTCACATAGTTACTTATTTTTGTGGCACAAGCAGCTATAATCTACTTATTTAACTAATTTCTTATTAAAATGGAAATTATAGGTTTTCTTTCTATAGTCTTATAGATATTTCTAAAAAATATATATTTCAGGCTGGGCTGAAATATATTACAGTGGCTCACAACTGTAATCCCAGCACTTTGGGAGGCTGAGGCAGGCGGATCACCTGAGGTCAGGAGTTCGAGACCAGCCTAGCCAACAAGGTGAAACCCTGTCTCTACTAAAAATACAAAATTAGCCGGGCGTGGTGGCACATGCCTGTAATCCTGGGTACTTGGGAGGCTGAGGCAGGAGAATCACTTGAACCCAGGAAGTGGAAGTTGCAGTGAGTCGAGGCCGCGCTATTGCACTCCAGCTCAGGCGAGAAGAGTGAAACTGTCTCAACAACAAAATATATACATATATATATAATATATATATATATTTTTTTTCAGGTTAACTAGAAAAATCTTCTGAATAAGATCTTCCCTCTTTGCTCGTGGAAAATCTGAACAATAGTTCAGCCATCTAGAGGGGAAAGAAAAGACTTTGTTCTGTGTGTTTCAAGAAATTCACCGTGTCAGCAATATGAAGGATGTTATGGAAGGTGTGCTTGGCATTCAATTCCTGCAGAAACCGGAATTCTTCCATGCCCTACAATGTGCCCAGCAAACTCTCAGCATACGGATGGCCAGCTGTGGCCCATATCTTGGTCACTCTGAAGCACAATATTTATTTTTTTATTTTTTTTATTTATTTATTTTTTTTTTTGAGGCGGAGTCTCGCTCTGTTGCCCAGGCTGGAGTGCAGTGGCCGGATCTCAGCTCACTGCAAGCTCCGCCTCCCGGGTTCACGCCATTCTCCTGCCTCAGCCTCCCGAGTAGCTGGGACTACAGGCGCCCGTCACCTCGCCCGGCTAGTTTTTTGTATTTTTTTTTTTAGTAGAGACGGGGTTTCACCGGGTTAGCCAGGATGGTCTTGATCTCCTGACCTTGTGATCCACCCGTCTCGGCCTCCCAAAGTGCTGGGATTACAGGCTTGAGCCACCGCGCCCGGCCCCGAAGCACAATATTTATGAAGGTGTAGAAGGTTCTCCCACAGCCTCTCCTTCCTACAAAGACTCCTCCAGATCTTAAAATGAAGCAGGAAAACAAGCCTAAGAGGATTTTCATAGCAACAGCATCCGAAAGGGCTAGAATGTTCACACCACAATCTGGATTTCTTAATTTTTCTCGTTGTTGTTGTTCTCTAGTTCTACGGGTTTGATTATTTAGTCATGTGAAAAATGTTGATTATTCACACATAGATCAAGAGAGACACGGCTTCTGCCTTCATGGAGCTTTTAGGGGAAAATGAACTGGCTCTTGCAGCTAGAGTTGTCTCAGAAGCTGAAATTCCCAGAAATCAAGTTTCTACTGCTAGGCAATTGAAGTATAAACTATTTTATAAACACTGTCTTCTTTCATCTTCACACCAACATGCAGAAAAATTTCTAAAGTTTCTCAGATCAGGAATGTGCAACAAATTCCATTTCTAAGGAATGACCTGCAAAACTCCTAAATGTGCCAAGCAAATGCCCTTTCCCCTGTCTGTTCCCTGCTTTCCTTGAATAGAGATTCTACATGACCATAAAACTTCGAAGATAGGTATGGCACAGTTCATGCCCTGTAATCCTAGCACTTTGGAAGGGTGAGGGAGGAGGATGGCTCGAGCCCAGGAGTTTGAGATCAGCGTGGGCAACAGAGTGAGACCCATCTCTACCTAAAAAAAAAAAAAAAAATTAAAAATTAGCCAAGCATGGTGGTGATATAGGAATTAAGGAGAAGTCATTTAGGTAAATAGCAAAGGTAGGAAGTCCTCAGTAAGATTTTCTGTTTAATGAAAAGCAGTCCCAAAATCGTTTTCTTTTCTAACAAAGAGCAGCCTGTAAAATCGAGCTGCAGACATAGATAAGCAAGCTGGAAGCTGGCATGGGTGGATGCCGGCGGCTGTGCCAACAGGAAAAAGCTACCGAGACTAGGCATGTCCAAAATGGCGGCTCCAAGTTCCCTTCTCTTTGCCAGCCATGTGTACAGTAAAAAGCAGACAACATAGCATCAGCCAAGTGGAAAGCTCATTTGCATAATAAGATTAGGATGGGGTGACCAGCTTACATAGGGGTAGGCCCTAGGTAAATCAGACACTGCCTTCTCAAGCCTGTCTACAAAATCCGGTGCACTATGATGAGGGTCAGAATTCCCATTCATTTGCCCCTCTCCCACACAAGAGAGAGAACTGTTCTCCTTTCTCTTCGTTTTGCCTATTAAACCTCTGCTCCTGGCCAGGCGCAGTGGCTCATACCTGTAATCTCAGCACTTTGGGACACTGAGGTGGGTGGATCACCTGAGGTCAGGAGTTCAAGACCAGCCTGGTCAACATGGTGAAACCTTGTCTCTACTAAAAATACAAAAATTAGCCAGGTGTGGTGGCACACACCTGTAATCCCAGCTACTCAGGAGGCTGAGGCAGGAGAATTACTTGAACCCAGGAGGCGGAGGTTGCAGTGAGCTGAGATCATGCCACTATACTCCAGCCTGGGCAACAGGGCAAGACTCTATCTAAAAAAGAAAAAAAACCAAAACCCTCCACTCCTAAACTCACTCCTTGTGTGTGTCCATGTCCTTAATTTTCTTGACATGAGACAATGAACCTTGGGTATTACCCCAGACAATGATGCCACTTCAGTGGCACACGTGGGCACAACCAGATGTGGTCCCAGCCATGGGAGGATGAGGTGGGAGGGTCACTTGAACCCAGGAGTTTGAGGTTACAGAGAGCTATGATCACACCACCGCACTCAAGCCTGGGTAACAAAGTGAGACCCTGTCCCCAAAAAATTAAAATTGAAAAAAAAAGTTTTGAAGTTGCACAGATATAGGTTGATGAACTGAAAGTCTAAAAATAAATAAAAATAAATAGTAAAGTCATTAACATAATAAATGGAAATATATGTAATTCCAGGAACTATAACCTCCAGCTACAGAAACGCTTGTTAATCAAGAACCAAAAAGCAAAAGCAATAAAATAAAAATCTGAAATGTTTTACTTCAACAAATCTTAAAGCTTCTAAATAACAACATCATAAACAAAGTTTGATGTCAAATAATTAAAATATTTTACATTACATTACAGAAGATTAATGTTAAGAGTATAAAATAGGCCAGGTGCAGTGGCTCATGCCTGCAATCCCAGCACTTTGGGAGGCCAAGGCAGGTGGATCACTTGAGTCTAGCAGTTCGAGACCAACCTGGGCAACATGGTGAAATCCTGTCTGTACAGACAAAATACAAAAAATTAGCAGGGTGCAGTAGTATGTACCTGTAGTCTCAGCTACTTGGGATGCTGAGGTCGGAGAATCACTTGAACCTGGGAGGTGGAGGCTACAGTGAGCCGAGATCTCATCACTGCACTCCAGCCTGGGTGACAGTAGGACTCTGTCTCAGAAAAAAAGAGCATAAAATTAACTTAGAAAGAACTCTTTCAAACCATTTATTTAAAAAAGTAAACAAGAAACTAGAAAAAACATATATACAAATGTATGAATAAAGAAATCATATGGGCCAGGCACAATGACTTGTGCCTGTAATCTCAACACTCTGAGAGGCTAAGTTGGCCAGATCGTTTGAGGCCAGAAGTTTGAGACAACCCTGGGCAACATAGCAAGACCTTGTCTCTACCAAGAAAAAAAAAAAAAAAAAGAGTGGGCTGTGGTGGCATGCACCCATAGTCCCAGCTACTCAGGGGGCTGAGGCAGGAGGATCACTTGAGTGCAGGAGTTCAAGGCTGCGGTGAGCTATGATCGCACCACTGCACTCCAGCTTGGGTGACAGAGGAAGACCCTATCTCTTTAAAAAATAACTACAATAAATAAATTATAGGAAAGGAAAGACAAATGGCTAATAAATACATAGGATGTTTATCCTCACTAGTAATCAGGGAAAGTATAATAATAATACAAGAACAAAATTCTATCAAATTATCAAAAACTGAACAGTTGGACAATATTCAGGGCTGGTTTGGTTGTAGGAAATGGGCATCCCTATATAGTGTTAGGATATTAACACAGCCACTTACCACAACAATTTGAAAATTCAGTTGATTGTCTTTATTTGCAGTAATTATAACTCTATAAATTCACTGTGAACACTGAATTAGCAAATACCTAACCATTGCTCCTTGGGGAAATATGTATGTATATATAAAATCTCACATAGATTATAATGTTAAGTTCCAAAAGCAACTCAAGCTGGTAGATTCTAATTTTTTTTGAGGCAGGGTCTTGCTTTGTCACCCATGCTGGAGTACAGTGGTACAAACACTGCTCACTGCAGCCTCGACCTCCCAAGGCCCAAGCAATGCTCCTGCCTCAGCCCCCCAAGTAGCTGAAACTACAGGTGCGTGCCACTACACCTAGCTAATTTTTTAATTTTTTGTAGAGACATGGGTCTCACTATGCTGCCCAGGCTCAGGTCCCAATCTCCTGAGCTCAGGCGATCCACAGGCCTCAGCCCCCCTAAGTGCTGGGATTACAGGCATGAGCCACTGCACCTGGCCTCTATTTGTTTTACAAAAGAGAAATTGAGATCCTGAGTGTTAAGTGACTTGACTGAGGCCATCCCACTAACATGAGCCCGGGTTAGGATTCAAACCCAATCCAACTGGTCCCAGAGCTAGAGCTTCTTGCACTGCCCTACACTACCTACCATCTCCATCCTCTGGGCACCTTTGTATAAGAACCAAAACAGTACAGAGCATTGCCTTGTCAACTCAGCTGGGAACATTTCCCAGTGCAACTCACATTTTTCACTGCTCTGTGCCTGTCTGTATAAACTCAATGAGTATTGATTTAGGGGCTTTGGAGAACTTTGAATGCTACCCCCCAAGTAACCACTGTTGGCAACCTGGTATCTCTACTTTTATCCATTTCTCCTTCTCTATAGATAGTGCAGAAGTGACCCACTTGATACAAGCATCCTTGCCAAGCCTCCACTAGGTCAGTGTAAGAATTAAAGAAAGAGGAAAGAAACATGAAAGGTGGTTTGATGGTTAAGACAGGTTTATTTTAGAGAAAACACACCTGAGAGGGGCTGCTGGCCGAGTTAGGTCAGAGTCACACTTTTTTACAGACTAAGAGTTTTTAAAGATTTAGGGTGGGAGAGTTTATTAGAGGCTTAGACTGCTTCTGTGTTTTTTGTTGTTGTGATTATATGGGAGGGAGAGCGGTGTGTTTGTTTTTATACATTTTTCTGCAGCTGCAGGGATACCCCCCAAGTCTGCTTTTAGCTTCCCTATTTTAGTGCACCTGGAGGGAAAGGAATGTGCTTGTTAAGGCCCACTGTTTTACTGGGGCCCATTGTATGAAGGTGAAGTTTGGCAGTTACCCAAAAGACTTTTCCCCCACCTTCCTCTTTTTTTTTTTTTTTTTTTGAGACGGAGTCTCGCTCTGTCCCCCAGGCTGGAGTGCAGTGGCGCAATCTCGGCTCACTGCAAGCTCCGCCTCCCGGGTTCACGCCATTCTCCTGCCTCAGCCTCCCGAGGAGCTGGGACTACAGGCGCCCGCCACTGCGCCCGGCTAATTTTTTCTATTTTTAGTAGAGACGGGGTTTCACCATGGTCTCGATCTCCTAACCTTGTGATCCGCCCGCCTCGGCCTCCCAAAGTGCTGGGATTACAGGCGTGAGCCACCGCGCCCGGCCTCCCCCACCTTCCTCTGTGCCCGAGCTGTTTTAACTATGTTTTACTGTCTGCTTTTTTTGGCTGCTTATAGTTTTTAAAAAAGTAATTTCCTTAAATCCAGAAGTCTGAAAAGGAAGCTGAAACTTAAAGTGGAAGTGTTTGTCCAAAATAACAGGGCTCCTGCTCTGTCAGTCAGTACCCTCAAGTCACTCCTGATCCTCAACCTCCATGCCTAAGCCTGGTTCAAGAGACCATACAACATCTGCCTTTTATTACATGCATGATGGGTGCATGGGATTCTGCATGCCCTTTGCATGATAGAGACTGCTGAGGTGAGATGGGGAATGTCAGAGTCAGCTGCTGCTTGAGGAAGCAGAACACACAGCTGGAGGCTTGGAACACGTGAGGCCCTATGAGTGCAGAGCCCATATCCCCATAGAGTCTACCTAGGGCAGGGGTCGCCAAATGTTTTCTTAAAGAGCCTGATAGTGTATATGTTAGGCTTTGTGGGACAGGTATTTACAGCAACTCAACTCTACCACTGTGGTATGAAAATAGCTATAGACAATCATGAATGAATGATCATGGCTATGTTTTAATAAAACTTTATGGACACTGAACTTGAACTTCATGTATCAGTCATGTGACACAAAATATCATTCTTCTTTTTTTTTGTTTTCACCCATTTGAAAAATGTAAAAACTATTCTTAGCTGTACAGAAACAGATGGTGGGCCAGATTTTAGTTTCCAGACCATGATGTTCAGATTCACAGAAGCACTTCACGCTACACTAATTTATTCATCCATTCATCACATATTTGATGAGCACATATAGGCACACTTCAGAGATATTGCAACTTCTGTTCCAGATCGCCACAATAATGTGAATATTGCAATAAAGCAAGTCACACACATTTTTTGGTTTCTCAGTGTAAATAAAAGTATGCTTACCCTATACCGTAATGTGTGTAATAGCATTCTGTGTTTTTTAAATGTACATACTTTGATTTAAAAATAGTTTATTTCTAAAAAACGTTCATGCAGGGACACAGAGTGAGCTCATGCTGTTGGGAAAATGGTACCAACAGACTTGCTCGACACGGGGCTGCCATAAACATTCAATGTGTAAAAAATGCAATATCTGTGAAGGGCAATGAAATGAGGTATTCCTATACTCTTGTGAAAGGCATAATGCTAAATTGAGAGAAACTAAAACATATAAGACAGACATGATCCTATATCCAGGAATATTGATTATTTGTAAGATGGAAAACGAGGAGAAAGGAAAGGTGCAGTGCAATGAACTCTGTGGTCTAGGGGACACACAGCCTCTCTAAGGACATGGCAGAGGTGAAACACAGACAAGGTTGGGGAAGGTAGGTCAGAGGAAACTCTAGGGTCAGCTGATGGCAGCATCCATTTGCCCCTATATCTTCACCTTAAATTTATTAAGTCCATTCTCTTTATTTATAATGGAAATAATGTTAATCTGCTCATGGGTTGTGTTTGAATATTAAGGAAGAAAATAAACATTAAGCACTGGTATTTAGTAAGAAACCCAAAGACAAACAATAGTTAAGGGGCAAGCAGGCAGTGGAGTTTCCCATCTCATTTCTCCAGAATTATATCATCCAGTTAGAAACATGAAATACGGCTCTAAGGTAGAGTTTGGCTTCTCAGCTGGATTTGAAGTACAAGACCACGCCCACCAAAGACAGCAGACAAGGGAGCTAGGGTACAAGTTTGAAGGGTACACGTTTGAAGAACCCTCTCCCTACAGCTCTCCACCTTGGGGGTCCACTGTAAGCAGTTTCCCTGGCTGTTTTCCCCTTTCTGCATCTAACAGTCATTGCACAACTGGGGAAACAAAGACCCATCCAGGCCTTAGTCTCCTTGCGGGGAACCTACAATTCAGAAACCAGAAGTATGTGACTAAGCTCCCGGAAGCCGGAAGTTAAGGAGCCCGGATGTCACGGGACCGGAAGTTTGAAAGTCCAGGGCCACTGACCTGCAAGCTTCAGAATCTGCAGATTTGGAGTCTTCAAGCTCCAGTAGTGATACTTTGATATCCAGAGGTTGGGTTCTAGTGATCTGAACATACAAGAGAGTATTAGATATGGAAATTCTTCCAAATTAGTTGGGTGGCTGAAATGGGAATTGTAAGGAGGAATAATGAGGGAAAAAGAAGAGAAATTGAATGAATAAAGGGGCCAATGGTGGGGGGAGGGGGCGGGAGGGATGGTGCTTGAGACCAGGGCAGCATGTGAGGGACTGCCTATGAATGTCCTAAATATCTACATTTAGGGCATTCTGGGATGGGAGTTTGAAAGACTGATGGTGGTGTGTTTTGCAACAACACGGATGCAGCTGGAACCATCATCCTAAGTGAATTAACTTAGAAATAGAAAACCAAACAACGTGTTCTCACCTATAAGAGAGAGCTAAATATTGGGTATGCGTGAATATAAAGATGGGAACATTAGACAATGGGGATTACTAGATGGAGGAGGGAGGGAGGAGGGCAAGAGTTGAAAAACTACCTGTCAGGTACTGTGTTCACTAACTGGATTCATTTGTACCCTAAACCTCAGCATCATGCAATATACCCTTGTAACAAACCTAAACGTGTACCCTCAGAATCTAAAATAAAAGTTGAAATTTTAAAAAATCACTGGTGATAGACATTTGGGTTATTCCCAATTTGGGCTATTACAAACTGCTTTGCTAGCTTTAACTTTTTTTGAATAATAAACTCTTAAATTTACAGTGCAAGAAATATAGAAAGAGAGAGAGAAAGACAAAGAAAAAAAGGAGATAAAGGAAGAGCAAAGAAAGAAGAAAAAAGAACACAAAGAAAGTGAGGAAGGGAGGAAGAGAGGGAGGAAGGGAAGAAAGAAAAAAGGAAGGAAAGATGGAAGAAGGAAAGAAGGAGGGGAGGGGAGGGGAGGGAAGGGAAGGAAAGGGAAAGGAAAGGAAAGGAAGAAGAAAGAAAGACTGATGGTGGGATAAGAGGGAAGGAGCTGGGAAGAACTAAGTGGAACATTCTGAAAATGAAAATGGTGGCTGGGCGTGGTGGCTCACGCCTGTAATCCCAGCGCTTTGGGAGACCGAGGCAGGCAGATCACCTGAGGTCAGGAATTCAAGAACAGCCTGGCCAACATGGTGAAACCCCATCTCTACTAAAAATACAAAAATTAACTGGGCATGGTACGTGTGCCTGTAATCCCAGCTACTCGGGAGGCTGAGGCAGGAGAATGGCTTGAATCTGGGAGGCGGAGGTTGCAGTGAACCAAGATCACACCATTGCACTCCAGCCTGGGCAACAAGAGTGAAACTCGGTCTCACAAAAGAAAAAGAAAAAAGAAAATGAAGATGGGAAGATTGAGGATGTTGTGAGGAGGCCTGAGAGGTGTTGGGTGGCATTGGAAGAGACTAATATTGAGAGGAGGCACTGGGTGTTGTGGAGAACCTGGGGAGAAAGTTGGAGCAACAGGGAGTTGGGGAGCGACTGCATCAGGTATAAGTTGGAGTTATCAAATGAGGAGACCAAGTTGAATAGAGCACGAATGAGAGAGACTAGGAAGGAAAGAGGATATAGGGAGGCTGGTGCAGCAATGGAGGGTGGAATTGGAGAGCTTGTAGGGGTTTCGTATGGTGGGCTGAATATGAATAGGTATGAGGTGAAGCAGGAACAAGAGGGGAGAGAGTGAGAACTGGGCAGGTGTGGGGGCCTGAGGGAAATGAGGAGAGCAGGCTGGACTGTAAGAACTCAAGGTACACTGAAGAATATGGACTCAGCCATCTGGTGTGGAAAGAAGGTTCTCAGGTAGCTCGAACCATGAGTACAAAGTGGGGGGCAGGGAGAACTGTGAGAAATTGAAATGTGTTGTTGTGAAAGAGGGCAATGGAGTATGAGGGTTGGGGAAACATAAGAAGGAGTGAGGATGTAAGGAGGAATGGCAGTAACTTTAGTGTCAATGGAGAATGAGTGCGGAGTGTTGGGGGAAGACAGGGGAAGGCCTCATAGGGTTGAATATCTGGAAGGGCCCAGAGTTAGAAAGAACCCAAATGTGCATTGATGGATGAATGAATAAATTAAATGTGGCCCATCCATACTATGGAATATTACTCAGCCTTAAAAGAAAGGAAGTTTTGTCACATACCATAACAAGGAAAACCTTGAAGATATTATGCTAACTGAAATAAACTTGTCACAAAAAGACAAATACTGTGTAATTTCACTTCTATGAGGTATCTAAAGTAGTCAATTTCATAGAAACAGAAAGAAGAATGGTGGTTACCAAAGGCTGGAGCTAGAGGGAAATAGAAGTTGTTGTTTAATGGATACAGACTGCAGGGTGTCCAATTTTTTGGCTTGCCTGGGCCACATTAGAATAATAATAATTGTCTGGGCCACACATAAAATACACTAACACTAATGATAGTTGATGAGCTTTAAAAAAAAAAATCTCTTAATATTTTAAGAAAGTTTACAAATTTGTGTTGGGTCACATTCAAAGCCATCCTGGGCCACACGCAGGTTGGAAAAGCTTAGTACAGAGTTTCAGTTTTCAAGAAGAAAGCTTTGGGAGACCACAAAAATGTAAATAAACTTAACACTACTGACGTTTACACTTAAAAATGGTTAAGATGGTAAATTTCATTGTATGTGGGTTTTTTTTTTTAACCACAATTAAAAATAAGTTTTAAAAAAGTCAAAAAGAAATATTTGCCTACTAATTTCAATATTTGGATCATATTTGAAAAAGCAGTAGCTTAAAATTCAAGTGATGGATATAGTCATTCTTGATTGCCTCTATTAATAGATAACGCAGGAAATCTTCAAGTTTTTTTTTTTTTTTTTTTTCTGAGATGGAGTCTTGCTCTGTTGCCCAGGCTGGAGTGCAGTGGCGCGATCTCAGCTCACTGCAAGCTCCACCTCCCAGGTTCATGCCATTCTCCTGCCTCAGTCTCCCAAGTAGCTGGGACTACAGGCACCCGCCACCACATCCGGCTAATTTTTTGTATTTTTAGTAGAGACGGGATTTCACCGTGTTAGCCAGGATGGTCTCAAACTCCTGACCTCGTGATCCTCCCGCCTCGGCCTCCCAAAGTGCTGGGATTACAGGCGTGAGCCACCGCGCCCAGCCAAAATCTTCAAGATTGTTTTTAACTGTATAGTACATCTGTTCAAGAAAAGCAGAAATGCACCACGGAAAGGGCATATGATTAGAAGGCCTAGAAACTCTGAATGCCATTCCTTTGAGATGGAACTTGGCACACATTCCTGTTTGGGGTTTCAAAATCTGTCTCTATATCAGCATGAAGGAAAAAGAAGACGGCATATTGTGGAGTATATTTTATAAATTCTACAGTAGGAATATAACTGTAACATTGATTTCCAGGGTTCCTTGGGCCTCTGTGCTAACTCTAGCTGGAAGAAATATTGTATTTGTCTCATAAGCTCCACAAAGAGTTACTTTGATCTTTGCTTTAGACATAGTGAGTAAACATATTTTTAAGGAGTTATACCTGATGTAAATGACGAGTTGGTGGGTGCTGACGAGTCGATGGGTGCAGCACACCAACATGGCACATGTATACATATGTAACAAACCTGCACATTGTGCACATGTACCCTAGAACTTAAAGTACCAAAAAAAAAAAAAAAGTGGGTAAGTAAACCCATAGAAATAGAGAACAAAGAAATTAAGAAACTCAGACCATAGTGTGAACACCCCAGTCTTTTTGGATGTTGTTGCTATGAAAGTCCTTTGAGGCTCGTTGTTCTCCTTATAGATTTCTAGCATCTGGAAGAGTCTTTGCAGGAAGGAGAAGCTGTAGAAAAGATCTTAAACCCAGGTGACGGACCAAGAGTTTGCTGTAATGCACAGAAAAATTCCAGATTCTGCAAGAATTGAGCATCACATATGTCTTCGATGACTTTCTTCAAATGTCTGATGTGATGAATTTTTTGTAACACACAACAAACATGAAGAAGAGTCTTATTTCTCCTCTTCGTGGCTCAAAGAACGTCAGTTCAGATTTTTCTATGAAACAAAGCAGAATCTTTCTAATTATTCTGGTAGAAAAATCAATTTTAAATGATATATAAAATTGCAGAAAGATAGCTTACAAGTCCCTTCTAAGAAAGGAAATAAGAAAACAAGATGTAAAAAAGAAAGAAAGCAGGACTTTCTGTTTCTCCCTTAAAAGCTCTTGTTATTGAAATCATCTTGCTAGCTGGATTTGCCTGTCATTTGCAACAACATGGATGGAACTGGGGGTCATTACGCTAAGTGAAATAAGCCATGTACAGAAAGACAAAACATCACATGTTCTCACTTATTTATGAGATCTAAAAATCAAGACAAATGACCTAATGGACATAGAAAGTAGAAGGATGGATACTAGAGGCTGGGAAGGGTAGTGAGGGGCTGCGGGGAGGTGGGGATGGTTAACAGGTACAAGAAATAGAAAGAATGAATAAGATCTACTATTTGATCACACAATAAGGTGACTATTGTCAATAAATTAATTGTACATTTAAACATAATATAAAGGGTGTAATTGGATTGTTTGTAACTCAAAGGATAAATGCTTGAGGGGATGGATACCCCATTCCCCATTATATGCTTAATTCACATTGCGTGCCTGCATCAAAACATCTAATGTACCCCATAAATATATACACCTACTATGTACCCACAAAAAATAAAAATCACAAAGGAAAAAAATCAAATCAAATTAAAAGTCTCAATTCAGATGACATGTTTCACTAAATTGGTTTTTCTCAGAACTCTCACTTACCTACGTTTACTTAACTCCCAAGCTAAAGACGATAAGGACACTTAAGTGTGTCACAGAGCTTATCTCTCTGTTGTAAAATGTACGTGCTGTTTCCTCTGCTTCAAGGTTTGTGAAACACTGCTTTACGGAATTGTAAATAACCATAAAACAGAGTTACTGGGCAGGGCGCGGTGGCTCACGCCTATAATCCCAACACTTTGGGAGACCGAGGCGAGTGGATCACCTGGGGTCGGGAGTTTGAGACCAGCCTGACCAACATAGAGAAACCCCATCTCTACTAAAAATACAAAAAAAAAAAAAAAAAAAAAGGCCAGCGTGGTAGTACATGCCTGTAATCCCAGGTACTCAGGAGGCTGAGGCAGGAGAGTTGCTTGAACCTGGCGGGCGGAGGTTGCGGTGAGCCAAGATCGCGTCGTTGCACTGCAGCATGGGCAACAGAGCGAGACACTGTCTCAAATAAATAAATAAATAAATAAATAAATAAATAAATAAAATAGTTACTAAGAAAATTACTGACAGTTTTTTTTTTTTTTTAAGGTATTTAAGACAATGGTTCTCAACTGGGAGCCAAATTGCTATGGGACTTTTGACTATGTAGGGGATTTCATTGTTGTTGTTAGGGCTGTTAGAGTAGGCAGACAGCTAGACATGAGCAGGAGGGGGAGCTCCTGAGGAAGGGGAGATGTGGAAAGTCTCGCACCCCAGGAACCACCCAAAACTTGCATGCTAGGTATAAGCAGAGAGGAGCAGAAATACCTAAGCGGAACGGATTTCCCCTTAAGATGCCCAGCAATCGCTCACTCTGCAGTTACCCTGTCAGAATCTAGCTACATGTTGAAAAGGAGGGCAAAGGAGAAATTCTAACAGCTATGTGACAGATGTTACTGCTATATGACCTTCCTGGGGTGGCAGTGATGAGCAATGCCGCCATTAGGTAGGATTCCTATCCAGCACCGGGCCACACGTGTGCACCAACTAATGGTAAGGGAAGGCCCCATAAACCTGGGTGGGAATGAGGCAGGACAAGGCAGAGACTAAAAGCAGGAGTAGGAAAACTAAGCAAAGAAAAAAGCAGAGACTTAAGACAAAGGAGGGAACTTCAAGGAAGAGCCCAACATCGTGAAAAACCTAAGGCAGAACTCTCTGGCTACTGCTGGCTCATTCCCGCCAGCGGCCTGCTCTACCTCATCTTTGCAGGGCGTAATGTCCCTTTAAATAACTCTCTGCTGGCCGAGGGAGGTGGTTTATGCCTGTAATCCCAGCACTTTGGGAGGCCGAGGCAGGCAGATCACCTGAGGTCAGGAGTTCGAGACCAGCGTGACCAACATGGTGAAACCCCATCTCTACTAAAAACACAAAAATTAGCCAGGCGTGATCACGGGCACCTGTAATCCCAGCTACTCAGGAGGCTGAGGCAGGAGAATCGCTTGAACCTGGGAGGCAGAGGCTGCAGTGAGCAGAGATTGTGCCATTGCATTCCAGCCTGGGTGACAGAGCGAGACTCCATCTCAAAAAATAAAAAATAAAAATAATTCTCTACTCTCTATTTTCCTTCAATAAATTCTCTTTTTGACTAAAGTAGTCATTTTGGCCAAAATCTTTCTCTCAAGACAACAAAGAACAGAGGATTTCTGCCCTTCCCAGTACACAACTAGAGGGGATCCCACTGGCATTTTTCTTTGGACAGATAAAATTGTATTTTATGTATTTATGTATTATGTATTTATCAAGTACAACATGATGTTTAATGGATGTATACATTGGGGAATAACTAGATCTAGCAAATTAATATATGCCTCATCTCATACAGTTATTATTTTGTGGTGAGAACACTTTACATCCACTCTCTTAGTATTTTTTAAGAATATAATTTATGGCCAGGCGCGGTGGCTCACGCCTGTAATCCCAGCACTTTGGGAGGCTGAGGCGGGCGGATCACAAGGTCAGGAGATTGAGACCATCCTGGTGAACATGGTGAAACCCCGTCTCTACTAAAAATACAAAAAAATTAGCTGGGTGTGGTGGCGGGCGCCTGTAGTCCCAGCTACTCGGGAGGCTGAGGCAGGAGAATGGCTTGAACCTGGGAGGCGGAGCTTGCAGTGAGCTCATTAAGAGAGGCAAAGACAAGAAGAGTCTTGGGTGAGACCTAGACAGTGTCACCTGTTGACTGAAAAGGCAGGTACGCCAGGAAGATGAAGACACCGTGCAGGGTGTTGATGATGCTGAAGAGATAGGCAACAGCATAGCAACTGGGCCCACCTGCAGAATGCCCAAGGTACAGCCCAAGATGAACCGCTGATCTGTCACCTTGAATGTCAGCATCCTGGATTGGATGAGAAAAGAGGCCCATAATACACCCATAATATATTACAAAGTCTATTTCATCTCCATCCCATGGATATCTCTGCCCTCTCCTGCTGGTGATTTCTCAGACTGAGTTTTGATCAACCTAGATCTTTACTGTTGATAATTCCCCACAAAAGAAATGCCATTTGGATCCAGGAAAGCATTTTAACTTGGACCAAGGAGAGTAGTGACACTTCATAATATGGGTTTCAAAAGAAGTGTGATCAACACAAAAAAAATCAGTTGCATTTCCATGCACGAACAATGAACAACCCAAAAAGGAAATTGAGAAAACAAATCCATTTACAATAGCATCAAAAACAATAAAATACTTTGGAATTAACTTAACCAACGAGATGAAGAACCTGTACACTGAAAGCTAAAAATCATTGCTGAAAGAACTTAAAAGAGACACAAACAAATAGACATACTATGTTCATGGGCTGAATGACTTAATATTTTTGCAGAAACAGGAAAATATCCATCCTAAAACTCATATGAAATCTCAAGAATACCAAACCAAGAAGTCAAAACTATCTTGAAAAAGAACAGAGTTGGAGGTCTCACACCACACTTGCTTATTTCAAAATTTATTGTAAAACTACAGTAATCAACACAACACGGTAATGGCATAAAGACAGACATATAGACCAATGGAATCGAGTAGGGAGCCCAGAAATAAAACCTCATATATACAGTCAAATGAATTTTGATAAGGGCACCAAGACCATTCAATGGGGAAAGGGCAGTCTTCAATAAATGATGCTGGGAAAACTGGATATGCACATGCAAAAGAATGAAGTTGGACTCTTTTCTTATACCACATATAAAAATTAACTTGGCCTGGTGCGGGTCTCACACCTGTAATCCCAGCACTTTGGGAGGCTGAGGCGGGCAGATCATGAGGTCAGGAGATTGAGACCATCCTGGCTGACACAGTGAAACCCCGTCTCTACTAAAAATACAAACAATTAGCCAGGTGTGGTGGCACGCAGCTGTAGTCCCAGCTACTCAGGAGACTGAGGCAGGAGAATTGCTTGAACCAGGGAGGCGGAGGTTGCGGTGAGCCAAAATTGCACCATTGCACTCCAGCCTGGGCAACACAGCAAGACTCCGTCTCAAAAAAACAAAAACAAATAAACAAAAATTAACTCATAGTACATCAAAGACCTAAATGCAAGAACTGAAACAATAAGAATCTTAGAAAACATAGGGGGAAAGCCTCACGACATTAGATTTAGCAATGATTTTTTGGATATGACATCCAAAGAAAACAAAAAATATAAGTTGGACTACATCAAAATTTTAAACTTCTGCATATCAAAAGATACAATTAATAGAGTAAAAAGGTAACCCCTAGAATGGGAGAAAATATTTGCAAATCATATATCTGATAAGGGGTTAATATTCAGAATATAGAAAGAACTTCTACAACTCAACAACAAAGAAAAACTTATTTTAAAATGGGCAAAGGATTTAGACATTTTTCCACAGATGACATACAGATGGTCACAACTAAGAAGGAAAAGCCCAATGTGTGTTCTTCCAGCCTCTGCTTCTGTCATGTTTGTCAATGTTCCATTGGCCAAGGAAAGTCACATGACCAAGCTCATCTTCAAGGTGTGGAGAAATAAACTCCACCTCTTGATAGGAGGAGCTGCAAAGTCACATGGAAAAGAGATATACATAGAGGGACAGAAGAAGTCCTTATGGCAACCATCTACCACTGTATCATTACTCATCAAGAATATGCAAATTAAATCTAAGAAACTGCTGCATACCCACTAATGTAGCTCAAATTAATTTGAGTGACAGTACCACATGTTGCCAAAGATGTGAAGCAATGAAACTTTCATTCATTGATGTACAAATTGAGGTATAAATGGTTTCAACCACATTGAAAAACTGTCTGGCAAGATCTACTAAAGCTAAAGATAGGTCTCCTCCAAAATCCAGCAATTCCATTCCTACATTTATACTCAAGATAAATGAATACCTATGTACACTTAACAAGAACATTCACAGCAGCTTTATTCATAACAATAAAACCTGCAGGATTATTCACAATAGCCAAAATATGGAATCAACCTAACTGCCCATCAGTGGATGAATGGATAAAGAAAATGTGGTATATCTACACAATGGGATACTATTCAGCCTTAATGAGGAAGGAAATTCTGTCATTTGTGATAACATGGATGAACCTGAAGGACAGAACTCAAATGTTCATAAACAGAATAGCATCTTTAAATTGTGGTATATTCAGACTATAGACTATTACACGGCAATTAAAAAGCATAAACTACTGATCATACAACATAGATAAATCTCAATGACACTATATTAAGTGAAAAAAACAGACACAAGAGGGCTGTTTATGGTTCCATTTACATGAACAGGAAAAACAAATCTATGGTGATAGAAGTCAGAATAGTGGTAACCTTTGAGGATGAGGTGGGGCCCAAGGGAAATTTCTGGGATGATAAAATATTTTGATGGAGCCTGTGGTGGGTATAGACATATGCAAAAATCACCAAGGTGTACCCTAAGATTTATTAACGTTTATGTAAATTATACCTAAGAGAACTTTAAAACCAAAAAAAAAAAGAACAAATAAAAATGGAGACTAGTCCCCTGGGTCTGCCACTGTAGAGAGAGTCAGACCTGTCACATGCCACCCAGATGACCCTGATAGCCCACCTTAATTTGCTGGGCCTCAGCTTCCTCATCTGTGAATTGGGGATGATAACAGCACATACCTCAAAGTGTCAGTGTGAGGACTAAATTAAAAGATGCAAAGCTTCAGGCAGTGGCTACTATCTATTAATAGTAAACTCTAAATAAGTATTTACTATCATTATGATGAATGGTTGAATGTTCAGTAATAGGGAAAAGGATGATCACTTTATAAGAATAAAAGTAACAATTTGTTGGAAATGTAAAAAATGTCAGTATCTATATTTAATTTCATTGCTTCAAAACATACATATGTATGTATATACATAAATTTAAAAATTGACAGAATGGACAAAGATTGTTCAGCAATACATAATCATGGTGGGAGAGTTTAACATACCTCTCTTAATAAACGCTAGATCACAGATCAATATTTATAAATGTGTAGATGGCTTTTAAACACATATGCTTGATCTACCAGACATTTGCAGAATACAATACATTGATTTCAACCATCCATGAAGCATTTATAAAAATTGACATATACTAAGTGCATCAGTTAGGAATTATATTCAGCTGAAATAAACCTCCCACCAAAAACAAAAACAAAACAAACAAAAAAAAAACCATCTTCTACCAGTAAGAAGTGCCTATTTTTCATGTATGGGACATCCAGAAACAAATAGTCCAGGGCTGCTACAATCACATAAATATGCCAATTCTACTAAATATATCCTAAATATTTTTTAGATTACAGAAGCAAAATGGATGTGACTTCCGGCCACACTCTTAGCCTGTGGCTTTTACCCTTTATGGTCACAGGAGGGCTCCTCTAGCTCTAGACATCATGTCTCCTTGTCCAAAAGGCAAGAAGTGGAGAGATGTGGCTACATGAAACCATCCCTGAACACAACATCTTCCCCAGAGTCACATCCGGTGACTTCTCACATTCATACTAGCCAGGACCAGAAGAAATGGCCTGCCCTTGCTTGCAAGAAGGGCTAGGAGATGGAAGCTTTTTTTTAATTATTTTTTTGAGACAGTCTCACTCTGTTGCCCAGGCTGGAGTGCAGTGGCATAATCTCGGCTCACTGCAACCTCCGCCTCCTGGGTTCAAGCAATTGTCCTGCCTCAACCTCCCAAGTAGCTGGGATTACAGAGGCATGCCACCAAACCCAGCTAATTTTTGTATTTTTAGTAGAGAGGGGGTTTCACCATGTTGGCCAGGCTGGTCTCGAACTCCTGACCTCAGGTGATCCCCCTGCCTCAGCCTGTAATCCTCAGGGATTACAGGCATGAGCCACCATGCCCGGCCAGGTGATGGAAGCTTTTTAATAGTGCATGCTACCAATCTGAACAGAAAACCCAGGTTCTTTTCTAAGGAGGAAGGGGCAATTTTGGCTGGCAGCTAGAAGAATAAGCCACACCAGACCTAATAGCAAATCTCAGCAATAACAAAGAGGCCACATACTCTTCTCACCATGTAATTAAATTAGAAACCAACAACAAAAAGGCAACTAAGAAATAGCCATATAACATGCAGGAACCTTCCAGAAAGATAGAAACATTCTATATCTGGAATGGAGTGTTGGTTACATGCATGTATGCATCTGTCAAACTCATCCAACTGTATACTTCAGATGTATGCATTTCGCTGTAAGTCATTATACCTCTATGAAAATATATCCACGTATTAGTTTTGAAAAATCTAATTCCAAATAATAGATGGGTCAAAGAATAAATGATAATAGAGGTTAAGACAATACTTACAATCAAACCAAAATGAAAATATTATACATTGAAACATGAGATGCAGCTAAAGGAGTATTATGAGGGACAGTCATAGCCCTATGTGTTTATATTTTTAGAAAATGGAAGTTAATTAGCAAGGGGCCCACAGTATGGATGAGACATGGGTAAAGGCAGGCTACCATTCCTAATGTTCTCTCTTCCCATGTGGGTTCTTTTGTGTACAGTGAGTGAGGAGCTGTGCCTGAAGGCTTTCTCACACTGATTACATTGATAGGGTCTCCCGGCACTGTGTGTTCTCACATGTACAATAAGATGTGAAGACTGACCAAAGGCTCGCCCACATTCCTGGCATGCATAGGGCTTCTTGCCACTGTGAGTCCTTGCATGTTTCCTGAGGGATGAGGGCTCACTGAAGGCTCGCCCGCATTCCTGGCACACGTAGGGCTTCTCTCCAGTGTGAGTTCGCATGTGACTCTTCAGGGTTGAAAGACGACTCAAGACCTGACCACAAGTCCCGCACTCATACAGTTTCTCCCCTGTGTGTATCCTCTTGTGCACATTCAGATGAGTGCTCGTCCGGAAGGGCTTGCCACACTGGTTGCATTCATATGGTTTCTCTCTGGTATGGGTTCGCAGATGTGTCTTCAGTGAAGAGTGTTCCCTGAAGGCTTTCCCACACTGGGTGCATTCAAATGGCTTCTCTCCAGTGTGAGTTCTCACGTGGCTCCTAAGGGATGATGGCTGATTGAAGGCTTTCCCACAATCTTTACACTCATAGGGCTTCTCCCCTGTGTGGTTTCTCTGGTGTAAAATCAGGTTAAAGTTCCTTGTGAAGGTTTTCCCACACTGACTACATTCAAATGGCTTCTCTCCAGTATGGGTTCTCATGTGTCGCCGGAGATTCGAGGAATATTTGAAGGCTTGCCCACATTCTTGACAATCAAAGCACTTCTCTGCAGTATGAGTCTTCTCATGCCTGATAAGGTCAGAGCTGTATCTGAAGGATTTTTCACATTTGGTACATGCATAGGTTTTATCCCCACTACGGATTTTCTCAGGCACGATTAGATGGGTGCTTTGGAAGAAGGAATTTCTACTCTCTTGACATTCATAGGACACCTCTCCAGCATGAATTCTCTGGTACTGGAAAAGTGGTTCGATGCTGTTAAAAGGTTTCTCAAGTTCATTATATTTATAGAGTTTTTCTCGAGGCTGAGGTTGCTCCTATCGATAAAGGAAAATGTGAAGACCAAAGACCTTATTAGATTCACGGATATTCTCCCCTATGTGAAATGAATGTAAGAAAAAGACAGTTCTACGTCTAATACTTTTACCATTTACGGAGTCCATACCATTTCTACCCAGAGTTCCCTCAAGTGGAATAAGGTGGATACTCTGATGCAAAGAGCTATCTTTTCATTATTTTCATAGGGCTTCTTAGATGCAGAATTTTTCCAATTTGTGTAAGGCTAAAGTAAGTCTTAAACACTTGGTATCTGTGTCATATCTGTGAAAATGCTTACTTGTAAGAACATGATCTATGTTTAATTTTCCACCAATCCATGACATTCACGGACTCTCTCCCAAGAAACTGCTTCCTCCTGGGTAAGCACTTCTTGCCTTGAATCTCTCTTGGCTCTTGGGCTGCTTTTCTAACTTACAGTAACCCCAGACTCATCCTACTATAGAGAACCACGGATAATCCCTGGTGAGCCTTACCCCTTTCACATCAATGGACAGAATCTCCGTAAAAGGATCTTGGCTAGGAATTGCCTTTTGGGGTTGAAGTTGAGGCTCTGAAATAAATTAGGGAAGAAAAAGTTAAACACACAGAGAAAGAAACTGTGGGATTAAGGTGACCTAAAAAGTAAGCAAGGCACATGTGGACTTTTTTTTTTTTCCCAAATACTGATCCTAAATATGGGAAGAAATTGCAATGAGAAGGAATGCATCTAAGAGTTAAGGAAAATTTTAAGGTGTTTGGCTAGGTGAGAAGTTATGTAATCAGATGAACATGGGAAGGAAATAGTAGGTAATTTACCAAAAAAGGATTCTATGAAGATTGTGACTAATGTTGAGGAAAAATATTAGCAAGAATGTACAGTGGGGAGGAAATGGATAAAATATATACATGGAAATATTAAATATGAAGAGGAAAGTAGGACAAATCTTTTTAGGAGATTAATGTAAAGTTTTAGAGATTAAAAAGGAAAGGGAAAAAGGAAAGAAGGTGGCATTTAATAAGGGAGCTCAACCAAACAGGCTTCTCAGTCAAGGGTATGAATAGGTTGCCCTGATTGACAGTTTCCAAACTGGACACTCCCCTTACTGACCAGAGCTGATGCTCACCTGATCTGCCTGGGCTCACCTGCACAGGTGTCTGAGAGGATGCCTCTGTCAGTGGTCCACTGCTCTCCTCTTTGTTCCAAATAAGACAATGCATTGGGTTTGCACAGTTGATCAGCTGCTCATGAGAAAAACAACGCATGTTGTGGGAGGACTGTGCCATGCCCTGACACCAGGGCCGATATTCTCAAGTCTCTAGGGGCTCTAGAGATGGGAGGGGCAAAATGCTTGTGTCCAAATTCTGATGGACACAGCCAAACTTTTTCACTGAGGAACTAAATACAAGTTCTCTCACTGGGTCCCAGAGGGCACTGAGGCTCTCTGGTCTACAAAACCAAGGGCCTGGTTCAGGAATACATTTGAGAAGCCCAAAAGCTTTTAATCACAGAGAGACAGAGCAGTAAAAAGATCTTCATGCCACAGTAAGGCCAGTAGACTGGAAGCTCATGAAGGTGGGAATTATCTGTTTTTCCACCTCTAGGTTTCCGAGACTTGCACAATTTCTGGAGCTTACGGTTGCTGCATAAGCGTGTGATGAACAGACAAAGCCTTGTCTGGGTGCAGTGGCTCTTATCTGTAATCCCAGCACTTTGGGAGGCTGAAGCAGGTGGATCGCTTGAGCCCAGAAGTTCGAGACCAGTCTGGGCAACACAGCAAAACCCCATCTCAACAAAAAAAGTACAAAAATTAGCCAGGTGTGATGACACACGCCTGTGGTCCCAGCTACTCAGGAGGCTGGGGTGTGAGGATCATCTGAGCCCAAGAAGTGGAGATTGCAGTGAGCCAAAGGTTACAGTGAGCCAAGGTCACGCCATCACACTCCAGCCTGGGCAACAGAGCAAGACTCTGTCTCAGAAAAAAAAAGAAAAAAAATAAAAAAAGGAAAGAAAAGACGAAGTCGCCTTACCCACAGAGGCCAGGTTCCTATAGTTCTCCAGCATCACATCTCTATACAGGCTCCTCTGAGTAGAGTCCAGAAACACCCATTCTTCTGGGGTGAACACCACAGCCACATCTGCAAAGGTGACTGGTTCCTAAAACACACATCCATCCCAGCTCAGCCAGGGACCACCCCCACCAGTATGCCAGAGTATGCTGGGGGCGGGCAGGCCTGGGGAAGGGAAACCCCACGCAGAGGACTTTCAGACAGGGTTCTGAGATCCCCCAGAATCTGCTCCTGGGCTCAGGACTCTGAACTAGAACTCCTCTCTCTACACTCCACTCCTTAAGTAAGAAAGGCAAGAGGCAATAACTAATGTTGCGAGTCCTGGACCTCAGGACAGGACTTATCTATTGACAAGGAGCCAGGAAGCTCTTGCAGATTTGTCCTCCTTCTAGCTCCAGGGTCCAGCAGACCTGAGCATGGTACAGGCAAGAGGGAACGACCTGGAAAATGACTCAACTCTTTGTTCAGTGAGACCATGAAGACCACAAAATGAGGGTGGCTGACATCCTTGCTTTGTTTTCCCTCCTGGGGCTCAGCAGCCTGGGAAGGGTCTGAATGAGGTAGTGGGATCATGGCCCATGCTCCCTTGCTGACACCCACTGCAAGAGGCCCAGTCCCTGAAGCACGGAGACCAACCCCATGAAATGATCCAGGCAGGTCACAGGAAGACGGCAAGTCCAGCCTTTGAGCACAGCAGTGTTCTTTTAGAACAAGAAGTTCTTACCTACCTGTGAACAGGCAGTTGGCAGCCCAGGAGCCATAGCTTCTTCCTCTACTCTGTCCTCCTGAAGCCAGGCAGGGTCCCGTGCAGGCACAGCTAGGGGAGAAGGGAGGAGGTGTGAGGGTTGGTGCCTGGCCTACTGGGCACACTCACAGGCCCCAAGGCTGCCCACCCTGGCTGTGAGTGATCACATCTGTACACACGCACATGCCCACATTCACAGGGACACACACATGTAGACACATATCTGCAAGCTCTTGCACACACATGCAATCACATACACACATGTACACACGGACATGCACACATATACATGCAAACACAGTTACACACCACATGCACCTGTGTATATATATAACATATACACACAGACAAGCATACACACAAAGACACTTATAGACATGCACGCACGCGCGCGCGCACACACACACACACACACATATCCCTTCATTCCATATCCCAAGAGCTATAGACTCAATAATTCACCAGGAGACTCCAAAGCTCCTGCAGCACCCGCCACTGTCCCCTGACTCAGCCTTGGGACAGCTCTTCCTCCCCGGCTGCCTGGCCCCTTCCTCTGCCCCCCTACACTGCAGGGCTAGTGGTGCTCCAGGACTTACCACAAGTAGAGGGCAGATAAACCACAACCAACCTGCAGGTCTGCCTTAAAAGGAAACTTCCTTCCCACCTGCCGTCAAATCACCACCACTCCTCCCTCTGCACCAGGCATCCTCCTTCTGGCCTATGACAGACAAGCAAGCAACTCCCAGATCATCCCTAGTCCCCTGCATCCTCACCTCTCCCTCCCGACGGGACCTTTCCCCTCACTTTTTAAAGCTGACCCACACCCAATCACTGACCCCATGTGTTTTCTGCAGCTGCCATCACAAAGTATCAAACTGAGTGGCTTAAAACCACAGACATGTATCCTCTGGCAGTTTTAGAGACCAGGAGTCCAAAACTAAGCTCAGCAGGGCCACGCCTCCTCTGACACTCTGAGAAGAGTCCTTCCTCGCCTCTCCCTGGCTTCTGGTGGTGGCCATCGATGCTTGGGGCTCCTTGGCTTGTGGATGCATCACTCCAGTGTCTGCCTCCCCCGTCACACGGTCCCCTCCCTGTGTCTGTCTTCACGCGGCGTCTTCCTCACGTTCTCATAAGGACACAGTCATGATGGATTGGGGCCCACCCTTGTGACCTCTTAACTTGGTTACAGCTGCGAAGACCCTATTTCCAATAAGGCCACATTCACAGGGTTAGGACTTCAGCCTGTCTTTTTGGAGGGGTACAAGTCAAGCCATAACACCCCACTTTTCCCTTGGGCTACCTCTATCTCTGCATTTCCTATCGTGGGCTATCTACCCTCCGTGCCCACTTCCTCCTCTCCCACTTGCTTCTCATTGCCACCGTTCCAAGGGCCGGCACCACCCTGGAATCACCAGTGACCTCCATCCATGCTGGGAAATCCCACTGATGTGTGTTCGTCGTCCGATCTCTTCTGGGTTTGCTGTTGTTGTTGTTGTTGCTCCTGTTGTTGTTTAGAACCAGAGTCTTGCTCTGTCACTCAGGCTGGAGTGCAGTGGCACAATCACGGCTCACTGCAGCCTCAAACTCCTGGGCCCAAGTGATCCTCCCACTTCAGCCTCCCAAGTAGCTAAGACTACACGTGTGTGCCACCACACCCAGTTAATTTTTTAAAAATTTTTTTAGAGATGGGGGTCTCACTATGTTGCCCAGGCTAGCCTTGAATTCCTGGCCTCAAGCAATCCTCCCACCTCAGCCCCCTGAGTAGCCAGGATTATAGCTGCAAGCCACTGCACCTAGCCAATCCCTCCTTCTTATAGCCCACCCAGCCTGTGATCGGTGATCACAACCTCGGCCTCCTCTTTTTCCTGCAAGAGCTTCTCCTCCAACATGTTGCCGGCATCCACAGGTTGCAGGCCCTCCTCTTCGCGCCTCCCTCAACTCTCTCTGCCTTGGCGTGCAACCTCACCCATTCTCTGGGTGTCAATTCCCACATCTTCATGATGAAGCCCAAATCTCTAGGCTGACTCTGACATCTGAACACCAGACCATGTATCCAACCATTGGCTCAAATCTTTCTGCCCATCTCAGGGAACAGGAATAGAATGTACCCAAAATGAGGTCCAGAGGTCAGAGCTTCCAACCACAGAGGATTCGTTCCAGGCCTGGAAACCTCCTAGCTTTTGCCCTGATGGGTTTTAAACTTGCTCAGGACCCATGACCCCTTTTTCCCTTCCAGTTTCTCCTTTTGAAATGGGAATGTCTATCCTATGCTTGCCCCATCACTGTATCTTGGAAACAGATCACTTGCTTTCTGATTTCTCACAGGTTCGCAGATGGAGAGGAATTTGGCCCCACAATGGACCACGCTCTGCGTCTCCCTCATACCTGCTGTAGATGACTGACATCATGAGTTGTGGGATTCTCATCAGATGAGATGAACTTTTGAGTTGATGGTGGTTAGATGAGATTTTGCACTTAGAGTTGGGAATGGATTACAACTTTGGGAATGTCGGGATCACGTGAGTGTATTTTGCATGTGGGAAGGACACGAATTTGGGGGGACTAGCGAACAGATTGCCATGGCTTGAATTGTGTCCCCCCAAAAACTGGGAAGCCCTAACCCCTAGTATTTCAAAATGTGACCTTATTGGGCAATAGGATTGTTACAGATGTAATGAGTTGAGATGATACGAGAGTAGGGTAGGCCCTTAATCCAATACGATGGTTCTCCTAAGAGAAGAGACAGAGACAGAGACACAGAGGGGAGACGGCCATGAGGCAACACAGGCAAAGACGGGAGGGCTGCGTCCACAAGCCAAGTAGCACCAAGGGCTGCAGGCCACCGTTAGCAGACAGGGGGCAGGATCCTCCCCCAGAACCATTAGAGGAAGCACACCCATGTCGAAACCTTAGTTTCAGACTTCTGGTATCCTAAACTGTGAAAGAGAAATTTCCGTTATTAAAAAAACAACAACAACAACTAGGTCAGGTGCAGTGGCTCACACCTGTAATCCCAGCATTTTGGGAGGCTGAGGCCAGTGTATCACTTGAGGTCGGGAGACCAACCTGGCCAATATGGCGAAACCCCATCTCTACTAGAAATACAAAAATTATCTGGGCGTGGTGGCACACATCTGTAGTCCCAGCCACTCGGGAGGGTGAGGCACAAGAATCACTTGAACCCAGGAGGCGGAGGTTGCAGTGAGCCAAGATTGCACCACTGCACTCCAGCCTGGGCAACGGAGCAAGACTAGGTCTTAAAAAATAAATAAATAAATAAATAAATGAAACTCATCACCGTCCTCCACCATGTCCTCGATCTCAGGAAGTGCTGTCCCTGTCTTTGATCAGAAATCTCACCCCTCTCTGACACTCTACAGATCCCAGCAACTAATCAGAATAAATAGTGATGACATCTCTACATGGCAGTACTCACCCCTAAGCCCCTCTCCCACCCATCCCCGCTACAGCCAACGCCTACATCGAGCCTTTTCTTTTTGGATCCACTGAAATGTCCCCCTCAGAGTGCCCCATCCTGAGGTCTCCTCCCCTGCACAAAGAGCCCCTTCTCTCCTTTTCTCCGATAGGACCCTTTCCCTTTCTTCACAGCCCTTTCCCATCTGTAACCAGCTATGTATTGTAGCCATGGGTGTTTATTTTCTGTCATCCTCACTGGATTGGAAGCTTTGTAAGAATAAGCCTGGGTGCTTTTACCACCCTGTTCCCGATACCCTACTTGGCACAAAAATGCTCCATGTCATTGGTAAATGAATATATGAACCATCAAATTAACTCAACCTCAATACAAATGTTTTATATGCATTATTACTATAAATTTTTTGAGACAGGGTCTTGCTCTCTCACCCAGGCTGGACTAGCTCACAGCAGCCTTGAATTCCTGGGCTCAAGTGATTATCCCTCCTCAGCCTCCTGAGTAGCAAGACCACAGGTGCACACAACCATGACTGGCTAATTTTCTTATTTTGTAGAGATGGGGTCTTGCTATGTTGCCCAGGCTGGTCTCGAACTCCTGGCCTCAAGAAGTCCTCCCTCCCACCTCAGCCTCCCAAAGTGCTGGGATTACAGGCATGAGCAACCACGCCTGGCCTCTATGTGTTTTAAATCATTCCTCACTTCCCTACTGTGCAGAAAGGAGTTAACCCACCAAGCCTGGATGGACTCCTTAGTGAGATGTGTTTACAAGGTTAGTCCTTGGGCTAACCAAGGGCTAACCAAGTCTGAGAACTTGGATTTCAGGAAGGTTCCCACCCCCCTAACTGATAAAAGAAACTCACTCCACTTAAACCACTTGTACAAACAATGCGGTTTATGTTGAACACCTGCTTTCCTTCTGAAAGTCTGGAATTTAGGGACTGTTTCCTCCAAAACTCACGCTGAAATGTTAGTCCCCAGTGTCGGAGGCGGGATTTGGGGGCAGATCCCTCAAGAATTGATTAATGCTCTCCAACGGAGAGAATGAGTACTCTTCTATTACTTCCCAAGGGAGCTGGTTGTTAAAAAGAGCCTGGCACCTTTCCCCCTTCCCTTCCCTCCCCACCACCCCGCTTGCTTCCTCCCTCACCATGTGATCTCGACACACTGGCTCCCCTTCCCCTTCTGCCGTCAGTGGAAGCAGCCTGAGGCCCTCTCCAGGAGCAGATGTTGGTGCCATGCTTCTGGTACAGCCTGCAGAACCGTGAGTCAAATACACTTCTTGTTTTTTCAAACAGGGTCTCACTGTCACCCAGGCTGGGGTTCAGTGGTGCAATCTCAGCTCACTGCAACCTCTGCCTCCCAGGCTCAAGTGATTCTCCCACCCCAGCCTCCCAAGTAGCTGGGATTATAGGCACACGCCACCATGCCTGGCTAATTTTTGTACTTTTAGTAGAGACATGGTTTCACCACGTTGGCCGGGCTCCTGACCTCAAGTGATCGGCCCACCTTGGCCTCCCAAAATGCTGGGATTCCAAGCGTGAGCCAAACTAAGACAGGTACATTCTGAGCTGTACCTCAAGTCAGCCTACTTGGCCAGTGAAAACGGTGTGCGCTCAGTTCTAATAAGCTTTGCTAGTAGACAACATCGCATGTGGTGCTGGCACAACTTGGCGATAAAGGAATTAAGCCTGTCCTGTGCGACTGTGCCCGGAGAGGACTCTGGAAGCCTGGCTCTGGTTTCCTCTGGGCTTCACCCAGGAACCTGTTCCTTTTGCTTCTCTTTTTTTTTTTTTTTTTTGAGACAGAGTCTTACTGCAACCTCCTCCTCTTGGGTTCAAGCGATTCTCCTGCCTCACCACCACGCTTGGCTAATTTTTGTATTTTTAGTAGAGATGGGGTTTTGCCATGTTGGCCAGGCCAGTCTCCAACTCCTGGCCTCAAGCGATCCGCCCGCCTTGGCCTCCCAAAGTGCTGGGATTAGGCGTGAGCCACCGTGCCCAGCACCCCCTTTGTTGATTCTGCTTAATATCCACTTGTGGTAATAAATCATAGCCATGAGTACGACATCTCCTGTGAGTCCTCCTAGTGGATCATCGAGCCTGGGGTGGTCTTGGGGGAACCCAGCACACCTCCTCCACACTCAACCCCAAGTCTAGACCAGCACTACTCTACTCCTAACAGCCTCCACCTACCACTGCTTTCCTCGCTGAGCCCACACTCCTCACAGGTGCTGGGGGGTGGGGTTCTGTTAAAATCACAGGTGCAAGGCCGGTGGCTCACACCTGTAATGCCAGCACTTTGGGAGGCCGAGGCAGGCAGATCACGAGGTCAGGAGATCGAGACCATCCTGGCTAACATGGTGAAACCCCATCTCTACTAAAAATACAAAAAATTAGCCAGGCGTGGTGGCAGGTGTCTGTAGTCCCAGCTACTCGGGAGGCTGAGGCAGGAGAATGGCATGAACCCCAGAGGCAGACCTTGCAGTGAGCCGAGACTGCGCCACTGCACTCCTGTCTGGGCGACAGAGTGAGACTCCATCTCAAAAAAAAAAAAAAAAATCACAGGTGCATTGCACCACTCACCTAAACACATCACTGGCTCCCAGTGGGCTTAGAACATGGGCCAAGGTTCTTGTCCTATACTTCCAAGCCCTAAACAATCTGGAACCTGCTTCTTCTTCAATCAGCTCACACCACTCTCTCTCCACTTCTCCCTCCTCCCTTCACAGCATCTTCCATGGGCCCTGGATGCAACCGGTTCTGTGCTCCATGGGGAATTTTATCAATGTTGTTCCTAAGCCTGATATCCTCTCTCCGAACCTCCCAACAGCCCAACACCTGACCAAGCTAAATGTTACAGTATTTATCATGGTCTAGGTCAGGGTTTGTCCCCCAGGATACATTTGGTGTCGAGCTGTCATTCCAAAATACCATGTACTAGGTGACTTAACAGAAATTTGCTGCTAACAGTTCTGGATGCTGGAAGTTTGAGATCAAGATGCCAGCATGGGTGGTTTCTGGTGAGGGCTCTCTTCCTGGCTTGCAGACAGCTGCCTTCTGGCTGTGTCCTCACATGGGCGAGAGAGAGCTCTGGTGTCTCTTCCTCTTTCTGTAAGGGCATGAGTTCTGTTGGTTCAGGGCTTCACCCTTATGACCTTAGTTAACCTTTATCACCTCCTTAGAGGCCCCATCTCCCATGGCACCTTCGGGGGAGACACTGGGGCTTCAACACGAATTTTGGGGAGGGGAAGCACAATTCAGTCTGTCGCATCTAGAGACACTTTAGCTTTTCATGACTAGGGGGTATGTGGATGTTACGAGCTGAAGTGTATGACCCCAAAAATTCATATCTTGTGTCTTAACCCCTGGTATCTTATCTCACCCCTGGTAACCATATTTGAACATAGAGTCTTTAGAGGTAATTAAATTAAAATGATGTCAGTAGGGCGGGCCCTAGTCCAATATGACTGGTGTACTTAAAAGACGTGTTAGTCCGCTTTGCACTGCTATAAAGAACTACCTGAGACTGGGGAATTTATAAAGAAAAGAGGTGTAATTTGGCTCCTGGTTCCACAGGTTGTATACGAAGCATGGCTGGGCAGGACTCAGGAAACTGACAATCATGGCGGAAGGCAAAGGGGAAGCAGGCACGTGCTACATGGCTGGAGCAGGAGGAAGAGAGTGAAGCGGGAGGTGCTACACATTTCTAAACAACCAGATCTCGTGAGAACTCACTTACCATCAAGAGAACAGCAAGGGGAAGTCCACCCCCATGATCCAGTCACCTCCCACCAAGCCCTTCCTCCAACATTGGAGATTACAATTTGACATGAGATTTAGGCGGGGACACAAATGCAAACCCCATCACAAGAAGACGACATTTGGACACAGGCATGTACAGAGGGAAGATGATGTGAAGACACAGAGACAAGATGGCCATCTACACACCAAGGAGAGGCTTCCAAAGGAACCAGCCCTGCCAACACCTTGATCTCGAGCTTCTGGCCTCCAGAGCAGTGAGACAACATATTTCTGCTGTTTAATCCACCCAGCTGTTGGAACTTTGATACGGCAGCCCTGACAAACTCATAGAGGAAAAGCACTCCTAGCGTCTAGTGAGTTGAGGCCAGGGATGCTGCTCAACATCCTACAATGCACAGGACGGCCCACAACGGAGAGTGAACAGGCCCCAGTATCAGCAGTGTTGCAGTTGAGAAACCCTGGCCTAAGCTTAAATATCCATCCTTTCCCAGAACTCTCTCCTGTGCCCTGAGATGAAGTCCTTGTACAACACGCTTCCATTGGACTCTGTTATTCATTTCAAACTCTGACCACCCAGCGGACTGTGAGCTCCACGGAAGAGGGGTCAGTGTTTTCTTTGTGACTGTTTCCTGGTCCCCATCTCACCACCGGATGATGACAATGGTGGTGTTACCCGCTTCAAGAAGTAACAAAATAGGCCGGGCACGGTGGCTCACACCTCTGGTCCCAGCACTTTGGGAGGCCGAGGTGGGCAGATCACTTGAGGTCAAGAGTTTGAGACCAGCCTGGCCAACATGGCAAAACCCTGTCTTTACTAAAAATACAAAAATTAGCCAGGCATGGTAGCGCACACCTGTCATCCCAGCTACTCGGGAGGCTGAGGCAGGAGAATCGCCTGAACCTGGGAGGCAGAGGCTGCAGTGAGCTGAGATCGCGCCACTGTACTCCAGCCTGGGTGATAGAGTGAGATGCTATCTCAATTAAAAAAAAAAAAAAAAAAAGAAGTAACAAAATAGAGCCTAGCCCAGAAGGCTTACCAAAAATATACTGAAGAGCAACACATGACCTAGATCTAAGAATTGTTCCCTGTCAAGAAGATAACAGAGATTCCAGACATAAGAGTGGATGGCACTTTTAAGAAACAAAGTTTATTATTCTTACTAGAAGGCAAACTGGAAGAAAACAAACACCTTACCATTAAAGCTAAAATGTTATTTGTCTTCTAGAATTAATTTCTTCCCCACTTCTCAGGAGAAGTGGCTTTGAACCTCTTTTTTTTAGAGACAGGGACTCATTCTGTCACCCAGGCTGCAAAGTACAGTAAAGCAACTGTAGTTCACATCAGCCTTGACCTCCTGGGCTCAAGCGATCCTCCTGCCTCAGTCTCTCAAGTAGCTAGGACTTAGGCACCACCTGTGGCTAATTTTTTTTTTTTTTTTTAGAAATAGGGGTCTCACTATGTTACCCAGGCTGGTCTCGAACTCCTGGCCTCAAGCAATCCTCCTGCCTACGCCTTGCAAAGCACTGGGATTAAAGGCATGAGCCACTGCAACCAGCCTGAACCTCATTTTTTAAAACCCAGTTAAAACACAGGCCATTTCTAGTAAATTCAATCATAATTTTCAAAAATCGACATTATCAGGTAGTCAAGAATTTCATGTTGCCCAAAGAGAGGTCTGGCCTTTTCCTGCAGTTGAGTGAACCTCTCTTTCTTAACAGAAAAATCTGTCACTGGAAGTGCCCTCCTGCTTAAATACACAAATAACGAGAGAGGCTTTCTGCATCCTCTCCCTATGGTGCCACGGCAGTGCCTGCAGTCAGAGGACCTGTAGGCAGGATGCGATACAAGTTCCTGGACAGAACACAAGGATAGCAGGACCCTCTGGCCACGTGTTCCATGCGGCACTCACTCACCAGAATCCCCGGCCACCCACGGGTCGGGGTGGCCCAGCGTAGGCACTGGTATCAACACCCTCTGAATCTGCACAGCGGCCTTCAGTCCCTGCACAGAGTGACAGGGGTCACAGATTAGAGTCAAGAGGCTGAGGGGGTCCACTCACACCTGCTCACCCCAGATGAATGTGCATGTTTGATCCTGCTTTGGGGAACATGTTAATAAAAGAAGAGATAAACCCATTTACCTTGTCAGGATTTACCCAATCCTTAAATACAAAGCTAATCACTGTGATCCAAAATGGCCTGGAGAGAGGGTGCCCAGGCAGGGGCTGGGGAAGGTGGCACCCTCCGAGGAGGCTCTAGAAGTCAGGGAAAAGCTGGGAAAACAGTGGGGAGTGGATGGCCAGGAGGTTGAGGGGTAGAGGGGAGATGGAGCTTGGAGGTGGACCTGAGTGAGAGAGGAGCAGGCAGTCAGTGAGTTTTTCTGGGAGGAAGACCCCTCCTTGGAGTAGGATGTGAACTCTTCTCTGCTGGCAGCTGCTTGCTCAGGAAACACGTCTGACCTGACTCGCACTTCTAAGGGATCGCTCTGGCTTCTGTGTCCAGGGTGGGGCCCAGGCGCCTGTCAGGAGCCAACCTAGAGTCCAGGAGAGCTAACAGTGGCTCTGGGCAGGGGGGCAGCAGGGGCAGGAGGGGCAGCTGGAGGTGGGTTACATTTTGGAGATAACGCTAGCAGGACTTGGTGGTGGATGGGGGGTGAGGGGTACCTGCAGCAGGTCCCTTGGGCGAGGGAACAGGGCAGGGACAAGTGGGAGGAGGCCTTTTCTCCTCGTGCAGGGCTCAGGATGTGCCTTACAGCAGTAGTCACCAACCTTTTTGGCACCAGGGACCAGTTTCATGGAAGACAATTTTTCCACAAACCAGGGTGGGGGTATGGTTTTGGCATGAAACTGTTCCACCTCAATTATCAGGCATTAGTTAGATTCTCATAAGGAGCCTGCAGCCTAGATCCCTCACATGCGCCGTTCACAATAGGATCCGCGCTTCCCCGAGAATCCAGTGCTGCTGCTGATCCGACAGGAGGCGGAGATCAGGCATGGATGCTTGCCCACCGCTCACCTCCTGCTCTGCAGCCTGGTTCCTAATAGGCTAGGGGCTAGCACTGGTCCACGGCCTGGGGGTTAGTGACCCTTGCCTTACAGCGTCTCTCCCTCCCATTCTCTCTCTGCCTTGGTAAGGACACACAGGGCCCTGAGCCAAGAGGTCCTCACTTCCCTGAGCCTGCTCAGGTCATAGGAGCTGCCAGTTCCTGTCAGTTTCAAGGTCGTGGAAGCAGTGGGACTAGGGTGGAAGGACAGGAAGAAAAAAGGCTGGACCAGGAAAGGCAGGGCCCACAGTCCAACAACCAGACCCTCCCCTAGGACCCACCCTGGAGCCCGCCATCACCCTGGGGACAAGTATATTCAACACAGAAACAGACTGCACCACCCCAAGCCCACAGCCTGGGCCTCCTACAGGCCCCAGACGCCCTCCTTTCCCTCCCCTACCCCAATTTACAGACACCCCACACCCTAGGCCTTCCTGACTGCACCTGGTGCCATCACAGTGAACCTCTCCCAGGCTTACCGTGCATCCCGGAGACCAAGGCGACTCCTGGAGAGCTGGCCGGTCCTCTTGAGTCAATGGTGTCTCCTTCACTCCTATGGAGGGCACCAGCTGCATCCTCAGGAACAGCCCTGGCCCCTGGGAAAAGACAGGAGGGTGCTGAGCAGGACAGAGGTAGCACTGCAGCTGTTCTTGGCCCAAGAGACCTTTGGTTTGGGGCTTAGGGCTGCCAGATGTCAAGGCAAATGGGGCCGGGTGCGGTGGCTCATGCCAATAATCCCAGCACTTTGGGAGGCTGAGGTGGAAGAATTGCTTGAGGCCAGGAGTTCAAGACCAGCCTGGCCAACATGGCGAAGCCCCATTGATATGGTTTGGCTCTGTCCCCACCAAAATCTCATCTTGAATTCCCACCTATTGTGAGAGGGACCCAGTGGGAGGTAATTGAATCATGGGGGCAGGTCTTTCCCATGATTGTTCTCGTGATAATAACTAAGTCTCATGAGATCTGATGGTTATTATAAGGGGAGTTTTCCTGTGCAAGGTCTCTTTAGTTCCTGTCATCCATGTAAGACGTGACTTGCTCCTCCTTGCATTCTGCCATGATTGTGAGCCACGTGGAACTGTAAGTCTAACAAAATCTCTCTCTTTTGTAAATTGCCCAGTCTCGTTGGGTATGTCTTTATCAGTAGCATGAAAACAGACTGATACACCCATCTCTACTAAAAATACAAAAATTAGCCAAGTGTGGTGGTGCACGCCTATAGTCCCAGCTGCTCGGGAGGCTGAAGCATGAGAATCACTTGAACCTGGGAGGCAGAAGTTGCAGTGAACTGAGATTGCATTACTGCACTCCAGCCTGGGCAACAGAGCGAGACTGTGTCTTTAAAGGAAAAAAAAAGGCAAGGTACACGGGTCTGGCATCTGGTAGCCTCAGACTTAGTAACTACTCCCAACCTACTGCAGGCACCAGCCGCCACCGAGGGTCTCCAGGATTTAACACACTGCAGATGCAGAGACAGACCTAAGGTTAGGACAGAGCCCCTGGAGAGGCTATGAGACGTTTCACTACAGAACACTGGGGTGTGGCACAGAGGGGTGGCCGTGTGAAAAGGCAGCAGGAGGGTGGCCACCTGCAAGCCAAGGAGAGAGGCCTCGGGAGAACCTAGCCCTGCTGCCACCTTGATCTTGGGCTTCTGGCCTCCAGAAGGGTAAGAAAATAAATTTCTGCTGTTTAAGTCACCCAAAAAACAAAAAAGAAAGGTCAGGAGATATCAGTTCTGAATAGGAATGCTGTCCTTGTCCACAGGGCATCCATCATTCATAGGGTCAAACTGCCTGCCAACTTTGTCTCCAACTTCCCTGTGACCCACAGTCCACACACCATACCAGTTCTTATCTCACGGGCTCCTTATCTCAGTCAATACTTCCCCTGCCCTAAAACAGCCAGGGACAGCACCTACCCGCCAAGGTCCACTAAAATTATTCAAACTGACCAATCCTGGGCGGTTTACCCTGCCCGCCTCACTTTCCCTGTGGAAACCCCAAGAAACGCTCTGGCCTAGGCTATCCCCTTGCTCCTTTCTGCCCCCAGGCTGACCTTGGTGTTTCCCTGTGTGGACCTGTGTGGCATGGTGTACCCTGTCCTCCCAGGAAATACAAGTAATCAAAATTTTCCAATGACATTGGCCTTTCTGAGTCATAAATTAAAATCGCACAGGTACGTTTTGAGACAAATGTTTGCATCAGAATCATTTAGACACAGGTCATACTACTTAAAAGAAACTGTTTTTAGGTGTTCTGCCAATTTGTCGAACAAATATGTACCGGGCTGGTATGGTTTGGCTATCTCCCCACCCCAATCTCATCTTGAATTGTAGTTCCCATCATCCCCATATGTCTTTCCCATGATTGTGGGAGGGACCTGGTGGGAGATAATTGAATCATGGGGGCAGTTACCCCCACGCTGCTGTTCTCATGATAGTGAGTTCTCACAAGATCTGATGGTTTTATAAGGGGCTTTTCCCCTTTTGTCTGTACTTCTCCTTCCTGCCCACCATGTGAAGGACGTGTTTGCTTCCCCTGCTACCACGTTGTACGTTTCCTGAGGGCTCCCCAGCCATGCTGAACTGTGAGTCAATTAAACCTCCACCCTTTATAGATGACCCAGTCTTAGATATGTCTTTATTAGCAGGGTGAGAATGGACTGAGACACGGGCACTGCTGGTGCAGGCCTGGGGACCCAGCAGACGACGAGAGCAGCAACACTGCAGCCTCAAAGAGCTGGGTGTCTGCAGAAGAGGCAGCTGTGGGGTGGCCCTGGGACAGAACAAGGGCTGTTCCTCAGCCTCCCTTGGGGCTTTTTATTTTTCTTTGAGACAGAATACTGCTCCGTCACCCAGGCTGGAGAGCAGTGGTGCAAACACATGGCCCACTGCAGCCTTGAATTCCTGGGTTCAAGCAATTTTCTCGCCTCAGCCTCCCAAGTAGCTGAACTACAGGTGCACACCACCACACCTGGCTATGGCTAATTTTTGTATGTTTTGCAGAGACGGGTTCTTGCTATGTTGCCCAGGCTGGTTTCAAACTCCTGAGCTCTAGTGGTCCTCCCACCTTGGCCTCCTGAGTTGCTGGGATTCTGGGGTAAGCCCCCATGCCTGGCTTCCTCGGGGCTCTTCTAAGAGCAGTTTCCCACCCTCCTCTTCACTGGTCCGTCCGCTGGACCAGCTGACAAAAGAGAGGGAGGCCATGGGGACTCACTCTGTCCCTGGCCATTAGCACTTTTTCCCATGTGACAGGGAGGTCTCAGAGCCACCGTGCAGGGTCTCAATGATTGTGACAGGCGCAATGATGCCTGGCATGGCCTGGAAGGGCTACCTGAAGGGTCAGCACCATCACCCCAGTGGCAGGTTTTATGATCGTCAGGCAGCAGAACCTGGCAGCTGAGACTGTGGTCTCTGGGGTTAGGTCTGGGTTCAACTCCTAGCTCCAAACCCACCTCTACTACTCACGGGCTGGATGTCTTCAGTGATGAACTCAGCTTCTCTAAATATGTGTCCATAGGTGGACCTCTTCTGCCCACTCAGAATAGTCTGTGACTGCCTGTTTCCTGGAGCTCTGATGTAACAAGAGCCCCATGCCTGCCACTCTCAGCACCCATCACAGAGGGGCTTGCTGGGCTGGGTGTGGAGTTCTGTGGAGGGCGCTGGAGCCCTGTACTGAAAGGAGAGAGCCCACAGAAATGAAGAGGGCACCGGGCCCTCGTGGCTCATTCTCTCTCCCTCTCTCCTTTCTTCACATGGGGTCCACCTGCTGAGCAAGAGAGATATGGGGGTGGAGGATGGGACCTGGGGACGCCTTCTGCAACACCTTATCCATTCATCCCTTCATTCAACAAGCACTGGGGGCTACACGACACACAGAATGCCCTGCAATTGCCAGCCTGCACAACACAGCGAGACTTCTCTCCAAAACAATTTTTTAAAATTAGCCAGACATGGTGGTGCACGCCTGTAGTCCCAGCTACTCGGGAGGAGACTGAGGCAGGAAGAGCGCTTGAGCTAAGAAGTTCGAAGCTACAGGGAGCTACAATCATGCCGGTGCACTCCTGCCTAGGTGAGAGAACAAGACTCCATGTCTATGTAAAAAGGTAAGAAAGGAAAAAGGATGTTCTGTAATGAGGCTTATCACAACCACCACATCGGATGAGGAACCTGCAATCCAGCAGCCCTGATAAGACATTCTCAGAACTCAAGGTCTCAAAACCCAAGCACCTGTTCCCAAGGAGCTACTGGAGGGTGTTCTCCACCAAAACAAGAGTGTAAACCAAGAATGAGCAGGGCCTGGGGAGTGAGGAGGGCTGTCGGCTGCCCAGGGGTCTGTTGCAGCCAGGCAGGTTGTGAGTTTTGGCTGATCTGCAGCCCACCCCAGGCTGCACAGGTTGAGGCTTCTCGGAGTTCCAGAAGCTTCCGTGGCAAAGAAGTGGAGTGTGGGTCTCTAAAACGTAGGCCACTGCACCCTATCCACTGGGTGGGGCATCTCTGATGCTGACACCCATCCATGACACAGGGGAAGGGGCACTGACTGAGGGATCCCGGGGTTCTCACTGACCCTGGGACTAACAGGCCCCACCTGGGGAGTGAAGCTGAGCTCTGTGCCTCTTTCTATCCAAACCCTAACCCTAACTTTCACCAACACTCAGGAATGGGAACCCAAACTTTGGAAGGTCCTATCGTTTGAGGGGGAAGGAATTTAGGGCCAAAGAGGGGATGGTGGGGACTCAGTGTATATTTTCTCCTGTACTGTTAATGTACAAGCTCGTATGGAAGACTTTTCCACACTGAAAAGGGCTTCCTTCCAGTGTGGAGTCTAGACAGGTCTCCTAAGAAGAGAAGGATGCCCAGCAACTTCCCCACATTCTTTCCAATCAAAGCGGCCTCTCTCTGGCCAGTTCTCTCATCCAAATCCAGGCTCCTCCAGAAATATTTCCTGCCTCCTTTCAACTCCTCAGGAGCCTTTTCTCCAGGTGGAGCTTGCTCCTGACAAGAGGTGAGTAATGGCTGGGCCCACTGGCTCACACCTGTAGTCCCAGCTACTTGGGTGGCTGAGGTGGGAGGATCACAGGAGGCCAGGAGTTCAAGATGATCCTGGGCAACACAGCAAGACCTCATCTCTAAGAAAAAAAAAAGAAAAAGAAAAAAAATAGCTGGGCATGGTGACTCAGGCCTGTGGTCCCAGGCACTCGGGAGGCTGAGGTAGAAGGATCACTTCAGCCCAGAATTTGAGCCATGAACATGCCACTGCATTCCAGCCTGTGTGGCAGAGCGAGACCGTCTTTTAAAAAACAGAAAAAGAGGTGAGTGATGGTGGGAAGCTCGTCAAGATCTGTGTCAGTGCCCAGGGGTCCTCCCCACCAGGAGCATATTCTCAACATTTTCAAGCCATGCCTTGTTTAGACAGCTGGGGTTCGTCAAGTTGAGTGTGTTGCCAGCTCTACCACAGGGCTCCCTCTTACTCACAATGGGGCTTCTCTACCAGGATGGGTTTTTCTGACAGTTGCTAAGGAGGAGGTCATATTTCACACACTCAATGTCTGACTCACATTTATTAAAATGTTTCCTTCAGGAAACCTTCTAGAAAAAAAGAATCCTGAGGCAGGCAGATCACTTGAGGCCAGGAGTTTGAGACCAGCCTGGCCAACACAGTGAAACCCTGTCTCAACCAAAAAATACCAAAATTAGCCAGGCATGGTGATGCATGCCTGCAGTTCCAACGACTCGGGAGGCAGAAGCAGGAGAATCACTTGATCCCGGGAGGTGGAGGCTGAAATGAGCCAAGATCACGCCACTGCACTCCAGCCTGGGTGATACAGCGAGACTCTGTCTCAAAAAAAAAAAAAAAAATCTTGAGCAACAGTCAGGGTTTGCCCAAATTCAGAAGTCACAGGAACTCAGACACTGTTTTCCTTCCAAGAGATACCCATGCTGCTAACATCTCCCTGGCTCTGGTCCTGTATTTCCACCTCACGTGTTCCTCAACTTCTCCCGTGCTGGGAGCCAGGGAAAACCACGTGCATCTTACCATTTGCATGTCCCTGGAGGATGCTTCTTCCAAAAGAGCCTGCATAGAAGGCAACTCTTTGGGTTTAAGTTGAGATTCCCAGGCTGAAATGAATGGGGGAAAAAAATGAACTCCTTTCAGAAATAGTGACATTAAATTGAAAATATATATTCACCTACATATATAGTCACATATGTATGTGAATATATAGACACACTATACACACATAGGCCTTTTCTTTTAATATTGAATATAAATATTCAAATTTTAATACCAAATACATATATTCAAGTTGAGATTTCCAGTCTGAAACGAATTGAGAAAAAATGAACTCCTTTCAAAAAGAAATACTGGCATAAAATTGAAAATATATATGTAAATATATATATATATAAAAATATATATATATATATATATTTGCGTGTGTGTGTGTGTGTGTGTTTTGTTTTGAGACAAAGTCTTGCTCTTTCACCCAGGTTGGAGTGCAGTGGCGCAATCTTGGCTCACTGCAATCTCCATCTCCTGAGTTCAAGCAATTCTCTGCCTCAGCCTCCCAAGTAGCTGGGATTACAGGCGCCCACCACCACATCCGGCTAATTGGTTTTTGTATTTTCAGTAGAGACGGGATTTCACCATCTTGGCCAGGCTGGTCTTCAACTCCTGACCTTGTGATCCACCCACCTCAGCCTCCCAAAGTGCTGGGATTACAGGCATGAGCCACCACACCTGGCCCTCTAATTTTTTAAGAGAAATTAGAACAAATCTTTTTCTGAAACCAAAGGAAAGTAGGAGAGGAGGGCTAGAAAGTGAAAATAGAAGAGAAGCTAAAGGAACTTGAGAAACCTCACTCTGAATAGCCTTCGGTGTCCCCTCAGAACAAAGGGCGTTTGAAAATGCTCTTAGCGTGACACTTCCCAGGGCACACCACCCAGCCAGGCGGGTCAGGGAATCCACAGCCTGCCTGGTACTCACCTACACCCGTGGCATGGAGAATCCCTCGTTCTGTTGCCCTTGGCTCTGCTCTTGGCCCCAGCTGGGAGACGCAACTGGGTTTGCATGGTGGAGTTCCTGCACATGAAGAAAGACACAGGCGCTGAGGGACGGAGGGAGGGCTTGAAGGGGAAAACAAACTTGTTTTTCAACTCAGACTCTCCTTCAGCTTCAACATGAGCTTCAGATTCTTTGGGCTGAGCAAGTGTGATGGGTAGCAAAGGGATCTTGCCCAGTAGCTAATGAACTCAGGACCCAACCCACAAACACCCTCCCCTCTGCCCCAAGGGACTGAGGCTCTCTCACCTCGGAAGCCTGGGACCAAATTCAAGGAGACCAAAACAGGGCCTTACTAAAGAGGGAAAGAAGGCAGTGCAACAGATGAAGCTTTGTCATCCTGTGGACGATAAGCGCCACAAAGCCTAAGCCACGTCTGTCTTGTTCACATGGCAGGCGCTTAAGAAGCATTTAGTGCCCGCGTACAGAAGGAGCCAGGTGACGCCAGCCTTACCCCTGGAGGTCAGGGTCCTGCACTGGTCCAGCATCCCGTATCTGCACAGGCTCCTCCGTGCGCTATTCAGCAATGCCCACTCCTGGATGAACTCCACCGCCACATCCTCCAAGGTGACTGATTCCTAAAACAGCACACACGTTCTGGCTCGGCAAAGACCGCCCCCACCAGTGAGCAGAATGACTGGTTATCACTGGAGAAGAGAAAATGTTCAGACACGGCAGGCGTGGAAAACCCAGCCCAACGCCTATTTTTGTAAATAATGTTTTCTTGGCACACAGCCACGTGCATTTATTTACAATGCATCAGTGGCTGTTTTGAGGCCACAATGGCAGAACTGAGTAGTTGTGACAGAGATCACCCGGGCCACCAAGCTGAAATGTTCACTTTCTTTTAACATTTGGACAAATCCTAGAGTGTACGTTTTGGCTCTCTGTGTAACTCCACTGACTTGTGATGCCAGAGCCTGTCCTTCCTGGCTTACAGAGTTTTTCCTAAACTCCTTATCACAAATTGGCACAGCACCACAAATTTGGGCTTGACAGCTTAATTTCTGTGAAGTCCCTGGGATTCCCCAAGACTTACGTCCTTAATAATCTTTTATACTTGTGAAAGTAGGACTTCCATTGCATCTCAGAGTCTTTTTTTTTTTTTTTTTTTTTTGAGACAGAGTCTTGCTAGACTGCAGTGGCGCAATCTCGGCTCACTGCAACCTTCACCTCCCGGGTTCAAGTGATTCTCCCGCCTCAGCCTCCCAAGTAGCTGGGATTACAGGCGCGCGCCACACGCCCAGCTGATTTTTTGTATTTTCAGTAGACAGAGCTTCACCATGTTGGCCAGGCTGGTCTTGAACTCCCAGCCTCAAGTGATCTGCCCGCCTCGGCCTCCCAAAGTGCTGGGATTACAGGCATGAGCACCACGCCCGGCCTCATCTGAGAATCTGTATGGCCTTTTAATTGCAGAATTCTTCAGAGCAGCGCTGTCCAACAGACATCACTCTCTGCTGACAGGAATGTTCCATGCCTGCGCTTTCCAGAAAGGGGCTACCAGCTACATGTGGCTGTTGAGCACTTGGGCAATGTGACTGGGGAAACTGAGAAACTGAGCACTTAAAACTTTTTAATTTTTTTTTTTTTTTAAGAGACAGGGTTTTACTCTATAGCTTAGGCTGGAGTACAAGCTCACAATCCTAGCTCAACGCAGCCTCAACCTCCTGGGCTCAAGCTATCGTCCTACCTCAGCCTCCCAAGTAGCTACGATTCCAGACACACACAGCCATGCCTGGCTAAATGTATTGAATCTTAATTAATTTAAGCTGAATTTATATTTCTGTGGCCACATGTGTTTTCAATAGGTCTAACCAGGGATGGCAAGGCTGGCCCTGGAGGAGCTCCACTCAGAGCCCCAGGGTCTGCTGTGGGACTCTTCTTCCACACCAGTTTCCCTCTAGACGCCAGGCACAGAAGGATGTCCCCAGGTCCCCTAGGGCAGGGATGAGGCTGCTCCTCACTCGCCCTCCCCTTTCTTCCTCAATTGGGCAGGGAAGTGGGGAGAAAGAAGACAAGGCCCAGAGGACATAGTTATCCTATGTATCCACCCCTTCAACCACAGGAGCCCCCAACTTCCTCACCATGACACTGGAGCCAGGGTTTGAGGTCTCAGTCGGTGTCCTCCCTGCAATAAAAGAGACACCGAGGTAAAAGAAGGGGTGAGGACGGAAGCAGAGCATTTTGGGGGGTCTCCAGCAGAGTGGCCACAATAAAAACCCTTACAGGACATTTACCTCCATAAGCAACATGTTGGGCCCCAAGCCCCCTTTCAAACAAGTGACTTCTACTGACTCTTCCCACGTCATCAAAGGATCATTTTAACTCCTAGCTGCCCTCAAAATACCTCTAAGAACATCTACTTTCCCTCCACTGCCTATATGAAGGTGTGATTTGATATTTATTTCTTAAATGATTATTGCCTGTCTCTCTCCAACTATGACGTAAACTTTTTTTTTGAGTCTCACTCTGTGGCTCAGGCTGTAGTGCAGGGGCGTGATCTCGGCTCACTGCAACCTCCGTCTCCCAGGTTCAAGTGATTCTCCTGACTCAGCCTCCCAAGTAGCTGGGATTACAGGCATGCACCACCACCCCCGGCTAAGTTTTGTACTTTTAGTAGAGATGGGGTTTCACCTTTTTGGCCAGGCTGGTCTCGAACTCCTGACCTCAGGTGATCCACCTGCCTAGGCCTGCCGAAGTGCTGGGATTACAGATGTGAGCCATTGCAACCAGCCTGATGTAAACTTTTTAAGTATAGACCTGTATCCACTTTTTTCACAACTCCACATCCAGTCACTAGCACAGTGCTTAATGAATACTAAGTGCTTTACATATTAGGGGTTGGTAAACTTTTTCTGCAAAGGGCTAAGTAATTAATGTCTTAGGATTCGTGAGCCATATGGTCTCTGTTGAAACCACTTAATTATATGGTCACAGGGCAAAAACAGCCACATGAACAAATATGTTCCAATAAAACTTTATTTATATAAGCCAGCATCAGACCAGATTTGGCCCACTGGCCACAGTTTGCAGACCCTGCTTATGTGCTAAAGAGAATGCATCCGTCATCGAATTCTCTCAATTCTACCTCCTGCAGGCATCTCAAACATTCCAACTTTTCCAATTCTACAATCATCAAGTCCCAGCTACCATCATCCAAGCCCTGAACTTCTCCAGCCTCCCATATGGACTCTGCATTCATCCTTGTCCATCCTAAACTCCATGCTCAATCCAGGAGCTAGTGTTTTGTTTACATCACAAACATAATAATGTCACTCCCCTACTTAAAACTTCAGTGGCTTCCCCATGGCCTTAGAATGAGGTCCAGGTGGCCAGGCACAGTGGCCCACACCTATAATCCCAACACTTTGGGAGGCCGAAGTGGGCGGATCACTTGAGGTCAGCAGTTCAAACCAGCCTGACCAATATGGTGAAATCTCGTCTCTACTAAAAATACAAAAAGTAGCCAGGCATGGTGGCACACGCCTGTAACCCTAGCTACTCGGGAGGCTGAGGCAGGAGAATTGCTTGAACCCAGGAGGCGGAGGTTACAGTGAACTGAGATCACGCCACTGCACTGCAGCCTGGGCAACAGAGTGAGATTCCATGTCAAAAAAAAAATTTAAAAAGAAAAAGAAAAAAGAGCAAGGTCCAGGTCAAGCACAGTGGCTCACACCTGTAATCCCAGCACTCTGGAAGGCTGAGGCAGGCAGATCACTTGAGGTCAGGAGTTCAAGACCAGCCTGGCCAACATGGTGAAACCCTATCTCTACTAAAAATACAAAAATTAGCTGGGCATGGTGGCACATGCCTGTAATCCCAGCTACTCAGGAAGTTGAGGCAAGAAAACCGCTGGAACCCGGGAGGTGGAGGCTGCAGTGAGCCCAGATCCCACACTGCACTCCAGCCTGGGTGATAGAGCAAGACTCTATCTGGAAAAAAAAAAAAGAAAAAAGAAAGAAAAAAAAGAAGATCCAATGCTCACTATGATCTTCAGGGACCTGCCTCCCTCTCTCACCTGGTTCATCCACTCAGTCCTTTATTTTCTCCATTTTAGCTTTCTCCACCTGTTCTCAGCTCCTGGAACACAGAAGGCTTTGTACTGCCTGAAGGACTGTACATCTGGAATGTTCTTTCAAGTTTCCTCCACTACCCCACTCCACAGCTAGACTCCTTGTTTAGCTACGTACAACTCATCCTGAAGGTTCAAACATTTGTTCCTTTTCAGATGTGTTTCCTGACCCCCCTCCTCAAATTCTCCTGTTCCACATTCTCATATTGCCTTTGGCACTATTTACCAATATAAAGCCTCCATATGGGCAAGCACTGTAACTATTTCAGTCACACTGTTTCCTTATGTACAGGGTCCAGTTCATTGAGGGCACCCCAGTGAAAATATGCCAAATAATCAACACTCCTCAAGAATGACTCAGTATAGCTAGTCTAAGAAGGAAAATGCCCACGCACACACAAAAGACAGTATGAGACCAGGTGTGGTGGCTCACGCCTGTAATCTCAGCACTTTGGGAGGCCGAGGCAGGTGGATCACCTGAGGTCAGGAGTTTGAGACCAGCCTGGCCAACATAGTAAAACCCCGGCTCTACTAAAAATACAAAAATTAGCTGGGTATGGTGGTGGGCACCTGTAATCCCAGCTACTCCGGAGGCTGAGGCAGGAGAATCGCTTGATCCCAGGAGGAGGAGGCTGCAGTGAGCACTGGAGTGCCACTGCACTCCAGCCTGGATGACGGAGTGAGACTCTGTCTCAAAAACGACTCTGTCTCAAAATAAAAAAAAGACAATATGATACCACAAAAATCAAATACAATAACAACTTAAAATGCCTGTCTTTCATAAGACATAATCACACAAGTTTCAGGTATCTTTAAGAAACAATATTAATTCTTTTTGGCAGGGCGTGGTGGCTCACGCCTGTAATCCCAGGACTTTGGGAGGCCGAGGCGGGCGGATCACGAGGTCAGAAGATCGAGACCATCTCGGCTCACACAGTGAAACCCTGTCTCTACTAAAAATACAAAAAAAATTAGCCGGGCGTCAGGAGGCTGAGGCAGGAGAATGGCGTGAATCTGGGAGGCGGAGTTTGCAGTGAGCAGAGATTGCACCACTGCACTCCAGCCTGGGCGACAGAGCGAGACTCCGTCTCAAAAAATAAAAATAAAAAAAAATTTAAATATATATATATATTAATTCTTTTTTTTTTTTTTTTTTTTTTTTTTTTTTTTTTTGAGGCGGAGTTTCGCTCTGTCGCCCAGCCTGGAGTGCAGTGGCCGGATCTCAGCTCACTGCAAGCTCCGCCTCCCGGGTTCACGCCATTCTCCTGCCTCAGCCTCCCGAGTAGCTGGGACTACAGGCGCCCGCCACCTCGCCCGGCTAGATTTTTGTATTTTTTAGTAGAGACGGGGTTTCACCGGGTTAGCCAGGATGGTCTTGATCTCCTGACCTCGTGATCCGCCCGTCTCGGCCTCCCAAAGTGCTGGGATTACAGGCTTGAGCCACCGCGCCCGGCCATATTAATTCTTTTTTAAAAAGGCAAGGCAAGCGCATATATTCTTTTTGGAAACAAACACTTCACTCATAAAACTGAAACCTGACGCATGATTTTCCTCTGAAGTTAATTTTTTCCTCATTTCTCAGTAGACATGAGCTTTAACCCCATTATTAAAAAGACATCCCAATTCAAAATGGCCAACTCAATTTGAATTTCCACTACTTGCAAAGTTTATATCGTCTTTTCCCTGAAGTCCCATTAGTTTTGAAGCTCCGTGATTCACATGCTTAGGGGAAGGGCTGGAGCCAACTTGAAAAGATTTGAATAAGTTTTACTTTTCCTTGACAGTAATATTTGTGAAATAACTGATAAACAACTTTTCTTAAGATACCCTCACCTTGGCCGGGCGCGGTGGCTCAAGCCTGTAATCCCAGCACTTTGGGAGGCCGAGACGGGCAGATCACGAGTTCAGGAGATGGAGGCCATCCTGGCTAATCCGGTGAAACCCCGTCTCTACTAAAAAATACAAAAAACTAGCTGGGCGAGGTGGCGGGCGCCTGTAGTCCCAGCTACACAGGAGGCTGAGGCAGGAGAATGGTGTAAACCCAGGAGATGGAGCTTGTAGTGAGGTGAGATCTGGCCACTGCACTCCAGCCTGGGCGACAGAGCGAGACTCCGTCTCAAAAAAAAAAAAGATACCCTCACCTCACAGTGAAAAACTTGATGCCCAGAGCAGAAGTAAAAGTCGTCTCAAACATAGAAAATAAAGAAAAAAAAAGTTAAAACTCTTCCGTTTGCTGTTGTTTTTGTTTTTGAGATGGAGTCTTGCTCTGTCACCCAGGCTGGAGTGCAGTGGCACGATCTCGGCTCACTCCTCTGCCTCTGGGGTTCAAGCGATTCTCCTGTCTCAGCCTCCCAAGTAGTTGGGATTGCAGGCGCCCGCCACTACGCTCGGCTAATTTTTGTATTTTTAGTAAAGACAGGGTTTCACCATGTTGGCCAGGCTGGTCTCGCACTCCTGACCTCAGGTGATCTGCCCGCCTCGGCCTCCCAAAGTGCTGGGATTACAGGAGTGAGCCACCAAATCTGGCCAAAAGCTTTCTTATGAGAAAGAAAAAGTTAAAGAAAGGAAGAGATGCAAAGCCAGGCTAACAGATATTAAGCTAAAATACTTCAAATTGTCAGTCACCAAAAGAAATCTCTCGTCATCTAATTCATTCCTTAATGGGAAGATGCATTCAATTTTTTAAGTAAATTTGGCCACTCAATTAAACCAGTTTGCACATGTAGACCCAGACCTCACTTTCCAGTTGCAAAGCTAGGTAATAGTAAGTATCGTATTAAATAAAACGTGAATTACTAATTCGCAGTTATCTTGCATACTATAGGCAAGGTAGGGCCCTCTTTATGCACTTCCCCTAAAAATTGGAAAGGACAGGTGAGGGCTGGGGCCGGTGTCACCATATTCCTGAGCCGTAGGACCTGGACTGTTTGGGATTTCCCTTTTGACAGGATGACAGCCCTGTCTGCCCGGACGGGGGGTACCTGAGAGCGAGAGACCGGGCGGTGGGCGCCCAGATGCGAAGCCCCGGCTGTGCGGGCCTCACGCCGGCCCGGGGATGATCGCAGGGAGGAAGCACCTCAGACAGGCGGAGCTATTCTAGGCCCTCCAGCCCCACCCCGCGCCGGCCGAGCCCTCCCCGCCCTTCCGAGGGGCCGGGCCACACCTGCAGACCAGCCGGAGACACTCCCACCGCGCCGCGCCGCGCCGCGCAGCACAGCTCCGCCACCGTCTGCCGCCACCGCGCTCACTTCCGCTTCTGGTCTCGGGGCCGCCGGGAACGGAAGTGGCTGTGGCTCCGGCTGTTGTGGCCAGAGTAGCCTTAGAGGGCGGCAGAAAAACTAACATCTTCTTTAGCCTCCAAGGCGAAATTCTAGTATTCTTACCCGGGGGATGAGGTTAGGCTCTGGAGTGGGGTCCCACAGAGCATGGAGGGTGGTGCTAGAGGCGGAGCCTATGTCCGAGGGACGGGGATAGGGGTGGGACTTAGGGCCCAGGGTCAAAAGTGGGGCGGGGCCTGTGCTCGGGCGCGGGGCGGGGCCTGTGCTCGGGGGCGGGGTGGGGTGTGGCTTGCCCTCCGAAGGCGGATGGGGGGGCTTGCACCCCAATGGCGGAGTTGGCTGGGCCTTGCTTTGGAGGGTGGTAGTAGGGGCGGGTCGTGCGCCCAAGGGGCAAAAATGGGCGGGCTTGTGCTTGGGGTGGGAATGGGAGCGGAGCTTGCACTCGGAGGGCAGGATGACGGGACCTGAGCTTGGAGGGTTGAGAGGGGACACCCGACCCTCCCCCAGGGTTCTTTAGGGATGCTCAATATTTAACTTACCCTTTTCTCCTTCCTTTTTCTCCAACCCCTTCCACCTTTAGCCATGGGCTTAATCCAGTCCCCTACAAAAATATACCCATACTTAAGATTGTTTTTGTATTTTTATATATGGCTGACCCGTAGGCAACGGGAGTTGGGGCGCCACCCTGTGCAGTGGAAAATTCACTTCTTTTGACTCCCCAAAAACTTACCTACTAATCTACTGTTAACCAGAAGCCTTACCAATAACAAAGTTAACACATATTTTGTATATTATATGTATTGTATGCCATATTCTTAAACTAAGCTCAGAGAAAAGAAAGTGTTATTAAGAAAATCATGAAGCAGATAAAATATATTTACTCTTCGTTACGTGGAAGTGATCATAAAGATCATAAAGGTCTTCAGCGCCAGCTTCACCTTGAGTAGGCTGAGGAAAGGGAGGGTTTGGTCTTGCTGTCCCAAGGAGGACAGGGGTAGAAAAAAAATCTGCCTATAAGGAGATAGCCATAGTTCAAACCCTTGTTCACGGGTCAACTGTCTTTATTCCAAAAATAAGATGATGTATTTTTGTTTCTTCTACAGCTTGCCTTTCTCACTAAAAATAAGATATGTGAATCTAAGACATAAATTTTCTTTATATAGCCTGCTATTGGTGGGCATTTAAGTTAGTTCCATGTCTTTGCTATTGTGAGTAATGCTGCAACGAGCTTACACATGCATGTGTCTTTATGATAGAATGATTTATACTTCTTTGGGTATATATCCAGTAACGAGATTGCTGGGCCAAATGGTATTTCTGTTTTTAGATCTTTGCGGAATCGCCACACTGTTTTCCATTGTTAACCCTATTTTAAATGTGAGAAAGTAAAGATTGAGTAAAATGAGTCAACCTGACATAAAATCACCGAGCACAGAGACACATATCTTAAACATTTGTCGGATGGATGGATTCGCAAATGCATGAATGAATAAATATCACGATCAGGCTTCCTAACTCTCATTCTCATGCACTTGTCACTAAATTTAGCTTATTGACTTAATGAGTATCTTTGGGCCTGAATGTCCCAGAATAATAAAGATACAATAATAGATTTAAGGTGATGTAAAAAAGAACAAGTTAATGTCTCTGTACGATTTGCCTCAACTCCTCATACCCGGAAGATTTAGACCTTCATCCATACTTCAACCCAGCTTCTTAAAGCCCAGCATTTGAAGCTACTTTGGATTTCTTTTTCTTCAATCTTACCAGAAGATGGCACTATAATGTAAAGACTAAGCCCTCTGAGCTGGGCGCGGTGGCTCACACCTGTAATCCCAGTGCTTTGGAAGGCCAAGGCAGGAGGATCACTTGAGGCCAGAAGTTCAAGACCAGCCTGGGCAATATAGCGAGACTCTTATCTCAATTTAAAAAAGAAATTAAGCACTCTGGAATAGGACTCAATCATCATTATCATCATCAATAAAGTAATATCGATAATAGGGAATCTTATTTGTCTCTTGCCATAAACCAAGCATCATATTTTTAAATCTCATCTCAGGATAAAACCAGAAAGTGTTAGGAAACTTGAATTATTTCTTCTTTTGTTTTGATGACATAACCAAACAAGGGAAGGATTTGGTTAGATCACAATCCCTGGGAGGAGGGTGGGTCCTCATGATTTGCTGGGGTGCTCTTGGGAGAGAGGGAGTAAGGAAAGCAGGGTAGGAAGGAAAGGAAGGAGGTGAACAAAGATGTGGGCTCAGCTGGAGTCAAGTTTCAGCCTAATCCCATAGGGCGCTCTGGAATATGAGACACAGAATTGGTCCCATTCCATTTTGAGGAAAGGAGCTACCTTTTGTACCCCCATCTGAGACAGCCATTGGCTGCAAGATGATTCCTAAGGGTGGGGGATCAGAACCTCCCAAAGCAGCTCCTGTTCAGCTGAGGCAGCAATTCTCTGAAGGAGGTATAAAATTAGTCATTCAAAATGTAAGCTACTGGGACTGGACACAGTTGGCTGATGCCTGCAATATCAACATTTTGGGAGGCCCAGATGGGAGGATCACTTGAGGCCAGGAGTTTGAGACCAGCCTGGGTCATGTACCAAGATCCCTGTCTCTACAAAAAAAAAAAAAAAAATTAGGCATAGTGGCATGTGCCTGTTGTCCCAGCTACTCAGGAGGCTAAGGTGGGAGAATCTATTGAGTCCAGGGGTTCAAGGCTGCAGTGAGCCATGATCACACCACTGCACTCCAGCCTGGGTGACAGTGAGAATTCACCTCTAAATAAAAAGAAAACTAAGCTATTGGAACTCAATTAAATTATTTAGGGCCCTAAAGGAATGTGAATTACAGGGCCTGAGTTGGGTGACAGGCAGCTCAAACCCAGGAAACCACAGCTTTTGTTTCTCTGATTACAGATTAAACCTTTTCCTTTACTGGCACTGTTTTGTAAAATGTTACAGGTGGCTGAAGAGCCGGGGAAGACCCTTCCTTCTCTGCTGTTGACTTTCATTATAAATTAACTTCCCTCTCTTCCTTTTCTCACATAAGGACTTCATGGCTGTTACATTGCCTTTAGAGGGAATGTTAAATACATGCTTTTAAACTGGAAAGAAAATGAAAACCAACTACAACAAAAAGAAAATCACACAGAAAAAAAAAACCACACATTAATTTGTTATAACTCATATACCAGCCTTGTATAGAAAATGTAATCCCGTTAAATTTCTTTGTCTTCCTATACAAGCAAGAACTTAGCTTTTTACTTCAGAGCATTGACTCCATTTCTCTAGAGTCTGTGCATCCCGGAATAGCTATTCCTGGCTTTTCTCTTGAATAAGCTCTTTAAAACTGGAATCTGATGCTTTTGATTATTTCAGGTTGGCATATCAGACAGCTGTGAGTGATAGCAACTAATTCACAACAGCTGGGAGATGAGTCCCTACAGAACAAACCATTTGTTCCTTAGGGTAAATAAATACTTTCTTGGCATTAATAAAATTTGATTTTATTTCTCATGGAAATAGTTCTAGGGAATCAGCCAGGAAATGGGATCTCAGTGAGACATCAACAGCATCCTCTGTGTAGGGATCTACATCAACAAATAAATTCGACCTGACTACCAAGCTGGCTGCCATGGTCATCTTTGAGGCTGTCAAGAATTAAGTATTACAGCCAGGCACGGTGGCTCAAGCCTGTAATCCCAGCACTTTAGGAAGCCGAGGTGGGCGGATCACTAGAGGTCAGGAGTTCGAGACCAGCCTGCCCAACATGGTGAAACCCCGTCTCTACTAAAAATACAAAAATTAACTGGGCGTGGTGGTGAGCACCTGTAATCCCAGTTACTCAGGAAGCTGAGGCAGGAAAGGCACTTGAAACTGGGAGGCAGAGGTTGCAGTGAGCTGAGATCACACCACTGCACTCCAGCCAGGGTGATAGAGTGAGACTCCGTCTTAAGAAAACAAAAAAAAGTGTAGCAGGATGAGCGGCAGACAAAAACTCCTCAGACACCGAGTTACAGAAGGAAGGGGTTTATTCGGCTGGGGGCATCGGCAAGACTTCAGTCTCAAGAGCCGGGCTCCCCGAGTAACCAATTCCTGTCCCTTTTAAGGGCTCACAACTCTAAGGGGGTGCATGTGAGAGGGTCGTGATTGATTGAGCAAGCAAGGGGTACGTGACTGGGGGCTGCATGCACCGGTAATTAGATCGGAACAAACCAAGATAGGGATTTTCACAGTGCGTTTCTATACAATGTCTGTAATCTGTAAGATAACAGAACCAGTTAGGTCAGGGGTCAATCTTTAACTACCAGGCCCAGGGTGCAGTGCCCGGGCTGTCTGCCTGTGGATTTCATTTCTGCCTTTTAGTTTTCACTTCTTCTTTCTTTGGAGGCAGAAATTGGGCATAAGACAATATGAGAGGTGGTCTCCTCCCTTATTCCCCCCTTTTGAGACTCTCACTCATTTTATTAGTGGGAGTTCTCACTTTCCTTTTCACTACCCATGTCTTCTTGCAAGACAGATTTATAGTGATTTATATAGTACATTTGTGCAGAGGCATTTCGGGGAACTAAGTTAGCAATGAAGCTTTTTATCATTCGAAGAAGTGCAGGTATCAAACAAGGGAGCAGTAGGCAGGTTCCTATTATTATTGTATCTCCTATTATAAGAGTTTTAAATCCTCCTAGCACTGGGAACCATCTTCCAAACATGGCCCCAGGATCAAATCCATGCCACACTTGCATGGGCACATGTGCCAGTTTTGTCACATCTCTAACTATGTCTTCAACTACTTGCCCTTGATTATCTATGTGTAGGCAGCAATTAGTAAGGTTAAATTTCCTGCAGATCTCTCCTTCAGCTGCTAGCAAGTAGTTGAGAGCTAATTTATTTTGATAGATAGCATTTCTCATCAGAGTTTCTTGCCGGGCCAGAATAGTCAAGGCTCTGCCGGTTTTATTAGTGATTATTTCTAAGACAGTTTGTAACCATATGATTCGGTTGATCATGTAAATAGGGGTACGGTATCCCCATGAGCTGTCTTGTGCCCAAGTAGCAGGCCTATAATATTGTATGATTCTCTCAGGGGGCCATTCATCATCTCTCCAATTTCCTATAGCTATGCTTCTCTTTCCACGGGAAGCATAGACAGGGAAGCCCAGGAGTTTGCCTGTTTTTATGGGCAGTAGCAAGAAAGATGGTTTAATAGTGCCAATAACACAACCACCTGCCCACTGGTCAGGTAATTTGGCATAAGCTCTAGGCCCACATATCCAGCATAATACAGTGGGGACTGTCCAGTCCCATGGGACTCCGGGTGGGTCCACACGGTTTGCAACTTTGGGAATTTGCTAAATGGATTCCTCTCTGTTTGATTTGAACTCCACCAAGTGACTGTTTTTGTGGTACCATTATACAGTTTCTGTCCCAGACAACTAAGTCGTCCTACAGGGTGAGTGAATTCTTTTCCTTCTCTAGCTATGCAGTATTGTCCAATAATTGAGGCTTTTAGGACCCAGAAATTATCAGGGTGATTCTTTTGAGCTGGGAATTCATCAGGAACTGGGTCTGTAGGCACTAATTCTTGGGCTTCCCATGGCCATTGATCTCCCATTACAGTTCCTCCACATACATAACATGAAGTGACATTAAGAGACTGGGCTACATGCTCAGCTAATTGCAAAACAAATTTCTTGTTTTTCCTTGAATTTCTGGTACTGGTACATTTAGTTCATCATAGAAAGTTTGAAACACTGGCTCAGGAGAGCGTTTGTAAACTTCTCCTCGAACCAAGATATTTACTCGAGGATCCAGTCTGGCCCCGTCAATTCCTAAGGTCACACACTCCTCTTTTTTCCAGCAAGGATCAAGAGTATTGGTTATTATTATTACTAGCTCTTGGTTAATCTAGCATTTTTTAACCAATGATGTCCTTTGGTATTTATTAAAATTACCACAGCATGGGGGGGGGCTTTATATTAAGGTTTTGCCTAACTTATTACTATTAATGATAGCACAGGTATCAAATTTTAAGGTGACTTGTTTGGGAACCCTTTTTTCCTTCTGTTTTGGCTAACACTTTACTCATATGAGCCCCCACCAGTCCTCAGTCCTTAATCTTATTTAAAAACTGTGGTCATGGGAGGCTCATATGGGTCATAACACACATCAGGTTGGTCATTTCCTGGGCTACATACCTTGTGTAGAATAACATTATACAAACAAGTTCTTTTTAGAGTTCCAGTACACTTATCATAACTGTAAAATAATAGGACCTTAGCAACCTTTTGTCCTACCTCAGTGACTTGATGTATACACTGGGAACAGCCCTCAGTCTGAGGAAGGTCAGTTGAAGTCCTTACTGTACAAGTCCAAATTTTAAGAGAAATGAGTCCCACGATGAGTTTCCTCATGCTTTGGCCGTGCGTGGACCAGTCAGCTTCCGGGTGTGACTGGAGCAGGGCTTGTCGTCTTTTTCAGAGTCACTTTGCAGGGGTTGGCGAAGCTGCTCCCATTCACCTACAGCTCCCAGTCTACTGATGTTTAAGGATGGTCTCGGAGGTTGGGCCTACTAGAATAAACTGAGTCCAACACCTCTACACAGTTATGTTCAACTGGGCTCTCTGATACCGGGAGCCAGGTGGCGGGGTTTAGGGTGTTGCAAACTTCAACGGCTATGTGGGAAGTTTCACAAAGCAAGCTTTGGTGCTTGGTTCATCTAGCATTTTTTAACCAATGATGTCCTTTGGTATTTATTAAAGTTACCACAGCATGGGGGGCTTTATATTCAGGTTTTGCCTAAGGGTTAGTTTATCTGCTTCTTGTGCTAACAGGGCCTTTGCTGCGAGGGCCCTTAGACCTGGGGGTCAGCCTTTGGAAACTCTATGTAGTTGTTTTGAGAGATAGGACACTGGCCTCGGCCAGGCCCCACAGTCTGGGTTAAAACTCCAACTGCCATTTTTTCTCTTTCTGACACATAGAGTGTAAAGAGTTTTGTCAGGTCAGGTAGCCTCAGGGCTGGGGCCGACATGAGTTTTTCTTTTAACTCATGAAAAGCTCGTTGCTATTGGTTGTAATAGATGTAGTTTATCTAATCTACATTTTTATTAACTGTCACCTACTAAAATATTGACTCAAATCCTGCAGCTATTTGATTTCAAGCTTTAAATTGATCTGGTATTCCTCGTGGGACTCCAATTGTGTCTAAACAGACATGGGAGTTGAAAGACCCATAAGGGACTTCTCTCGCTTTATGGTGTCTTATTATTATTATTATTTTTCCTTCTGGTTGATGAAATGCCAGGGTGAAAAGGATAGCCAATTGGACTAAAGTACAAGTGCCACTCCAGTTATTCAGCAGAGTACCCAGTAAAGGTCCACCCCAACACCACCACACATCTGCTCAGGGATGAACAAGGGCTCACTGATTGATAAGCTCTTGAAAATGCTTAAGCTCACTGCATCCTTTCAAGTCTCCAAGGAATGCTAAGTTTCCTCCCTGTCGTGAGAGACACGAAGTGAACTTAGTGGTGGGAGACGAAAGCTGGATGGCCCTCGGGGGCTGACCCGCAGGGACTTTGGGATATAGCAGAGAGAACTTGGCATAACTTATTACTCTAGGCTGTAGAATCCTGGAAAAGAGCCATCATGCAGCCTATGCCTGGTCGACTGGAGGACCACCTTAGTGGAAGGGGGACAATCTGGGCCTCTGGCCTGCCATGTGCACAAGCGTAACAATTGCTTTTGTTTAATGTGCAGATGGAATATTTGATCCATTTCAACCAGGCAATTGCATCTTGGTATCCTGTCTTAATTGCTAGAGTTTGTTTTAAGTCTTTAACTTCTAGGATCCTCTAGTAAAATCAATGTACGTAGGGAAATTACAAAAACCAGTTGGGGCAGTCCATCCTTGCTCTTTAGTGGTCCACAGAGTGTTGGCCCAACTATGGCGTGAAAGCTGTACATCAGGGGACAACACTCCTGGTTGGCACTGGGGTCTTTATCGAAATCTCCCCGGATTAAATGGTCCTAGTTTACTAATGTCTAGTCTGAGAAGAGTAAAGAGGGACAGAAGTGCTTTTCTGAAGTAGAAAGTTGTCTTTGACTTGGCAAGTCCTCACAGGGTATAACAAAGCAAGTATTAAATGCAATAGTTTGAGGCGAAATTGACTTGGTTATATTAATAACTAGATGGTCAACAATAGAACGAGGAAAGAAGAAAGAGTAATAGAATAGATTAAAAGAGTTAAATTTTTCTTAGCTTTAGTTTGGTAGGGTTTTTGTCAGGCCTCTGAGCCCAAGCCAAGCCATCGCATCCCCTGTGACTTGCACATATAAGCCCAGATAGCCTGAAGTAACTGAAGAATCACAAAAGTGAAAATGCCCTGCCCCACCTTAACTGATGACATTCCACCACAAAAGAAGTGAAAATGCCAGTCCTTGTCTTAAATGATGACATTATCTTGTGAAATTCCTTTTCCTGGCTCATCCTGGCTCAAAAAGCTCCCCGACCTGTAGCTGGGATTACAGGTGCCCACCACCACCCTGGCTAATTTTTTGTATTTTTAGTAGAGACGGGGTTTCACCATCTTGCCCAGGCTGGTCTTGACCTCCTGACCTCGTGATCCACCTGCCTTAGCCTCCCAAAGTGCTAGGATTACAGGAGTGAGCCACCGCGCCCGGCCAATTCAGTGCATTCTAATCCTCATCCCCCAAACAAATCAAGTGCATCCCAACCCTTACCCCCAACAAATCATGTGCATTACAAACCCCCCCAAAAAATCACATGCATCCAAACCTCTATCCCCACAAAAAATCATATGCATATCAGTCTCTGTCCCCCAAAAAATCACGTGCATCCCAACCTCTATCCCCCAAAACATCATGAGCATCCCAACCTCTAATTCCTCAAAAGTCATGTGCATTCCAACCTCTATCCCCCTAAAAAATCATATGCATCCCAGCCTCCATCCCCCACCAAAAATCATTTGCATCTCAATCTCTATCTTCACCAAAATCATGATCATCCCAACCTCTGTCACCCAAGATGAAAAGTTGAGTGTCTGACTAAGCAGATGGATGAGTGCATAAATGGGTTGGTGGATGAAAAGAAGGATAGGTGAATGAATGGATGGATGAAAGGCAGGTGGCTGGGTGAGTGGATGGATGCATGCATGGATGCATGGATGAATGGATGGATGGATGGATGGATGCATGGATGGATGGATGGATGGATGGATGGATGGATGGATGGATGCATGCATGGATGGATGGATGGATGGATGGATGGATGGATGCATACATGCATGCATGGATGGATGGATGGATGGATGGATGGATGGATGGATGGATGCATGGATGGATGGATGGATGGATGGATGGATGGATGGATGGATGCATCGATGCATGGGTGGATGGATGGATGCATGGACGGATGCATGGAAGGATGGAAAGGGCTATTCAGGAGCATCTATGAGGTGAACCTGCAAGAAGCTCTCAGAGATAACTGAGAACACACTTTTAGATTTCCAGCAACCACAATAACTTGGTTACGAAAAGGAATTATAATCTCATTTTGTCATCACAGTTGGAAGACATTTGATTTATACTCAGGTGTTCCACTAAGCAATGTGAGGATGGCAGAGAACTAGCAATGGCCTCTGGTTCTCTCGTGGATTCTTTGATTAAATGCTACATCACAATACTCCTGATGGTCCAGAGAACAATACCATGCAAAGCTGGGTTCTCAAACTTAAGCATGTATCAGAATCACCTGGAAGGTCTGTTAAAAAACACTCACTGGGCTCTATCTCGACATTCCTGATTCAGCAGGTCTGGATCTGGTCCAGGAATCCGCATTTATTTATTTTTATTTTATTTTATTTTATTTATTTATTTATTGAGATAGAGTCTCACACTGTCGCCAGGCTGCAGTGCAGTGGCGCGATCTCGGCTCACTACAACCTCTGCCTCCCAGGTTCAAGCAATTCTCCTGCGTCAGCCTCCCAAGTAGCTGGGACTGCAGGCGCATGCCACCACACCCAGCTAATTTTTGTACTTTTAGTAGAGACAAGGTTTCACCATGTTGGCCAGGATGGTCTCAATCTCTTGACCTCGTGATCCGCCCACCTCAGCCTCCCAAAGTGCAGGGAGTACAGGCATAAGCCACCACACCTGGCCCAAGAAGCTGCATTTCTAACAAATTCCCAGACAATATTGATGCAGCTGATCTGGGGACCACATCTTGAGAACTACTGATGTAGAGAAACATGGACATTGAAGCATGGGCATCAATGACTGTGTTGAAAGTAATTTAGAAGATTCTGAATATGAAGAAGCTTCAAGAACATCTTAACCAATTTAGTTCCCACTGCTAGTTTCTTTTGTATGCATGCAACAGAGCCATGCATGATAAACATTCATTTCTAAATAAATCTATTATAGCTCATTCAAGAATAAAATAAAAATTTGTAAGGAATAAGAAAGCACTGTGTCATAGTTTAATGGTTAGGTGTAGTGGTACATAAAATAAAGGTGTACCTTAATTTATTTTTTATTTATTTTTATTTTTTATTTTTTTTATTTTTTTGAATTGGAGTCTCACTCTGTCACCCAGACTGGAGTGCAGTGGCACCATCTCGGCTCACTGCAACCTCCACCTCTCAGGCTCAAATGATCCTCCTGCCTCAGCCTCCCGAGCAGCTGAGATTGCAGGTGCGTGCCACCATGCCCGGCTAATTTTTTGTACTTTTAGTAGAGATGGGGTTTCGCCATGTTGGCTAGGCTGGTCTCAAACTCCTGGCCTCAAGTGATACGTCCACCTCGGCCTCCCAAAGTCCTGGGATTACAGGTGTGAGCCACTGCACCCAGCCAATGGTGTACCTTAAAATTAATAATGCTTTAGATTTGATAAAATAGGGTATGAACAGAGAAATGAGAGAAGCTAACTCTATCTTAGAGGCAGGGAAGGGGACAGTGGAGAGTATAAACCAAAAAGTACCTGCGACAGGTCTCAATCAATTTAGAAGCTTATTTTGCTAGGGTTAAGAACGTGCCTGGAAGAAAGGAACACAAAAAGACACACTATCGTCTGTTTGTTTCTCCAAAGATAATTTTGAGGGCTTCAGTATTTAAAGGGGAAAAGCAGACTGGAGGGGAAAGAGGGAGAGTTTGGTCATATTACTGAACCCATGTGTTGCAAGAGAAAAAAGGAGCAGGTGGGGGAATAGTTAATGATGTATTCACCTTGTGCTCAGTAAATTGGCACTTTACATAAGATAAAATGAATATAAAGTAGCTACCTGTGAAGATACCTGACTTTTTATCTGTAGCTGTCTGCTTGACTCCGCTTTCAGCTTAATTTTTTTTCCTTTTGGAATAGTGAATTGGGGTCCTGAGACTTTATTTTCCTTTCACAAGAGCTTATCAAGGAAGGATATGCAAAAGAATGGCACTTGAAGGATGTGGCCAGGAGTAGAGTGGCAAGAAACAAAAGGGCATTCCAGGCGGGGCGCGGTGGCTCACACTTGTAATCCCAGCACTTTGGGAGGCCAAGGCAAGCAGATCACTTGAGATCAGAAGTTCAAGACCAGCCTGCCCAACATTTAGTAGAAACTCCATCTCTACGAAAAATACAAAAATTAGCCAGGCATGGTGGCGGGTGCCTATAGTCCCAGCTACCCGGGAGGCTAAGCAGGAGAACTGCTTGAACCAGGGGGGCAGAGATTGCAGTGAGCCGAGATCACGCCACTGCACTCCAACCTGGGTGACGGAGGGAGACTTTGTCTAAAAAAAAAAGAAAAGAAAAGAAACGCATTCCAGGTTGAGAGAATCACATGTGCAAAGGCATGAAAGGCTAGAAGTAGCATGTGGAGTTCAGGGAAACAGAAAATTTATCAGGGAAGGTGGAAAGGCTGAAGCAGAAGGGTAGGAAATTAGGTTGGAGAAGTGGAGTGGGACCAGAGTGAGGTGAGATTTATGCACCTACTAAGTAAGTGTATTTAGCCTGTAAAATATTCATGGGGTTGTAGGGCAGAGGTGTAATGGGCCCAGAGTCATCTTTCAGAAAGTTCAGCAAGGTGGAGGATGGGGCAGAAGGACAACAAGTTAGGAGATTATTGCAGTTATCCCAGATCAGATGCCTGTGGAACAGAGAGGTTGAGTAACTTTCCCAAAGTCACACAGCTAATAATTGGCAGAGCCAGGATTTGAACCCAGGGATTCTGACTCTGCAGCCTACATTCTGTAATAGCATAACTACTGAGTAAAGCCATCCTTGCATTGTTACAAAGGAATATCTGTGGCTGGGTGATTTATAAAGAAGAGGTTTAACTGGCTCGTGGTTCTGCAGGCTTTACAGGAAGCTGACATCTGCTTGGTTTCTGGGAAGGCCTAGGAAGCTTCCAATCATGGCAGAAGGTGAAGGGAAAGTAGGTGTCTCATGGTGAGGGCAGAAGCAAGAGAGAGGAGGGGAGGAGTCATACACTTTTAAACAACCAGATCTCACGAGAACTCACTCACTATCCCCAGGACAGCACCAAGGAAATGGCACTAAACCAGCCACGAAAAATCCACCCCCATGATCCAATCGCCTCCCACCAGGCCCCACCTCCAACACCAGGGATTACATTTCAAGATGAGATTTAGAGGGAACAACGTCCAAACTATGTCAACCACTTTGGCCATAGCATTAGGTAGCACCACTTGTCTCTCTTGATCAACTCTTGCCTCTACAACCCCACCCCTAGAAGATCACTAGGGAGAAAGATCGGGAAGCCTCACTGCATGCAGGCTGGGCCAGTGGGATGTTGAGAGCCCAACGAACTGACTATGTACGTTCACGGCCTTGACAATCCCAATAGCCAGCTAATTCCACCATGCTCCAAACACCCAAGGAAGTCTCTTGTTCATCTTGCTTTCTCACACTGTTTTCTCCAGCTGTCTTTACAGGTGACTTCACTTGCTGTCTCCACTTCTTCACCTCGTGCTTTTTCCTCAATCCACTTCATTCTGGGCTTACACCATTATAACCACAACCTCCACCACCTTCCCTATCACTATTGGCATCACCACCATCTTCACCTCCTCTATCAACATAACCACCCCCTTCACCATTTTCACTCCCGTCATCATCACCACTGCTATCACAGACTTCATCACCCTCACAACAATCACCTTCAGTACAACTGTCACCATCAATCACTATCATCACCACCATCTCTGAAAACATCACCATCAAGTTACCACCACCATCGCTACTACCATCACCGTCACTTTCGTCACCTTCAGCACCATCACAACCAGCACCATCACTTCCATCATCATCGTCACCACCACGACCTTTACCACCACCATCGCTACTGCCACTACCATGATTACCACCGTCACCACTACAACCGTTTTATCACCATCATCATCACCACCACAACCGTTATTATCATCATCATCATAGCCATACTAAATATGAGTTCTAAATTTCTTCTCAAAGAATTAATATGTCAGTATGTTCAATTCTTTGCCTTCTACTTTTAAATTTAACTTCCTTGTAAAGCAACCTTTTTCGATCACCTGCTCCACCCTGATTCATTCGAATCACCCACTCCACCCTAACGCATTCTGATCACCTGCTCCACCCTAACTCATTCCGATTACCTGCTACCTGCTCTGCCCTGACTCCCGCCAAACCTCTCACCCCGTCATTCTCTTTAAATTAGCCAATCGGAATGAGTTTAGCCTGTGCGGTCTAATCCTAGCCAATAGGGGAACGACACAGCAGCAGGGGCCACGTGCCAGAGATAAGAACCTCTTCCCCTCCCTGGGCCAAATGCTCGCCATTGTTCCATCTGTAAGGGCGCACCCTTCTATATAGAAGTAACTTGCCTTGCTGAGAATTAAAAGGAAAATTTTATATTTGAGTGCCATTTCTTTCGTGGCACCGAAACTTTATACATAGCAACCACCACCACAACCACAACCACTATCATCAACATCATCATCATTGCCACCACCAGCACCTTCAGTACTGTAATTGTTCTTGCTAAGAATACAAACAACCGGGCCAGACGTGGTGGCTCACACCTGTAATACCAGCACTTTGGGAGGCCAAGGCAGGCGGATCGTGAGGTCAGGAGATCGAGACCATCCTGGCTAACATGGTGAAACCCCGTCTCTACTAAAAAAACAAACAAACAAACAAAAAAATTAGCCCGGCATGGGGGCAGGTGCCTGTAGTCCCAGCTACTTGGGAGGCTGAGGCAGGAGAATGATGTGAACCCGGGAGGCGGAGCTTGCAGTGAGTTGAGATCGCACCACTTCACTCCAGCCTGGGTGACAGAGCAAGACTCAGTCTCAAAAAAAAGAATACAAACAACCTCCTTGCAGCTCTGTCCTGTGGATATTTTTCAGTCTTAATTCAGTGTGATCTCTTTCCTTTACCTCCATAATACCATACTCCATTCATTTCCCACCCTCACCTCCCATCTCTCTGGCCATTCTTGTCCTGTCTCTTCTAATAGCTACACCTCCATTCCTTTATTTTATTTTTATTTCTTTTCTATTGCCTTTGCACAAATTAACATTCCCTGAGTTTTTTTTTTTTTGTTTTTTTTGTTTTTTTTTTTTTTTGAGACGGAGTCTGGCTCAGTCGCCCAGGCTGGAGTGCAGTGGCGCGATCTCAGCTCACTGCAAGCTCCGCCTCCCGGGTTCACGCCATTCTCCTGCCTCAGCCTCCCGGGTAGCCGGGACTACAGGCGCCCGCCACCTCGCCCGGCTAATTTTTTTGCATTTTTAGTAGAGACGGGGTTTCACCGTATTAGCCAGGATGGTCTCGATCTCCTGACCTCGTGATCCGCCCGCCTCGGCCTCCCAAAGTGCTGGGATTACAGGCGTGAGCCACCGCGCCCGGCCCCTGAGTTTTTAAATGAGTTACTCAGGGTTCTTTTTCCACTCTATAATCTCTCCCTAGATGATTTAATCCATGACCGTGTCTTCAGTTGCCACCAGGGCTACTTCCTTGCCGTGGATTTTTTGTTTGTTTGCTTGTTTGTTCGTTTTTGTTTCTGTTGTTTTTGTTTTGAGATGGAGCTTCACTCTTTTTGCCCAGGCTGGAGTACAATGGCACGATCTCAACTCACTGCAACCTCCGCGTCCCAGGTTCAAGCGATTCTCCTGCCTCAGCCTCCCAAGTAGCTGGGACTACAGGCACATGCCACCACGCCCGGCTAATTTTTGTATTTTTAGTAGAGTCAGGGTTTCGCCATGTTGGCCAGGCTGGTCTCAAACTCCTGACCTCAGGTGATCTACCCACTTCAACCTCCTAAAGTGCTGGGATTACAGGCATGAGCCACCACGCCCAGCCTTCTTGCAGTGTTTTGATAAACAACCTAAACACCTTTACCAGTGCCTGGAGATGTTCAAGATCTCAGCTTGGGTTGAGCCTGCAGGGTAAAACATACAGCTGGCGATGTCACAGAGCAGTCAAGGCACTCTGGATTTCTAAGTTGGGACAGAGAAAAAGTCAAAAACTGGGGGACTCTAGAGGAGACAAATGTGAATATTAAGGTGGAAAGCATTCTAGAAAGCATCAACAGCACATGCAAAGGCCCTGGGGTGGGAAAAAACTTGATGTGTTCAAGAAATGAAGAGACCTCTGTGTCCCATGTACAAGAAGCACAAGGGAGAGTCATAGTAAATCAGGCTGAAGATGTGGATGAGGAAAAACCATGGAGGGGCTGACAGGCCATAGTAGTGATACAGGAGCTAAAAAGACATTATTTAGGCAACTGGTGAGACTAAGAGAGTCCTCAGTAAGGCTTCCCTGTTTAAAAAAAAAAAGCATCCCCAAAATTATTTCTTTTCATCTTTACCTCCCCGACCAATATAACCACCACCTTTGCTATTTTCACTCCCATCATCAATCACCACTGCTGTCACAGCCTTCATCACCATCACCATCACCACAACAATCACCTTCACTGCAACTGTCACCTTCAATCACCATCATCACCATCTCTGAAAATATCACCATAATGTAACCGCCACCATCGCTACTACTATCGCCATCACTTTCATCACCTTCACCATCACCACAACAATCACCTTCACTGCAACTGTCACCTTCAATCACCATCATCACCATCTCTGAAAATATCACCATAATGTAACCGCCACCATCGCTACTACTATCGCCATCACTTTCATCACCTTCACCATCATCGCAACCATCATCTCCATCATCATCATCTCTTCCATCATCGTCACCACCACCACCTATACCTCCACTATCACTACCGCCACGACCATGATTACCACCGTCACCATCACCACCACGACCGTTATTATCACCACCATCATCATCACCACCACCATAACAAACAGCGGTCTGTAGAATCGAGCTACAAACATAAATAAGCAAGCTGGAAGTTTGCGAAGGTCAATGCCGCAGCCGTGCCAATAGGAAAAGGCTCCCTGGCAGCCAGGCAGGTACAACATGGAGGTTCCCTCTTCCCTTTTCTTTATCACCATGTGTGCAGTATAAAAGCGGGCAACATGGTGCCAGCCAGGTAGAGACTCCATCTGCATAATAAAAGATGAGGATGGGGCGGCCAGCTTCTTTGTGTGCTATGCAAACAGCACAGCCAGTCCGACCAATCTCTCGGGCCCTATGTCAATCAGACAGCTCCTCCGCAAGCTCGGCTGTAAAACCCCATGTATCTCACCACGAGACCGGAAGACCCGCTTGGGAGCCCCTCTCTCTCTGCAGGATAGAGCTTTTCTCTTTTTTCTCTTCTCTTGCCTATTAAACTTCTGCTCTTAAACTGGTTTTTTTTTTGTTTTTTTTTTTTTTTTAGATGAAGTCTCACTCTGTCACCCAGGCTGGAATGCAGTGGCGCAATCTTTGTTCACTGCAACCTCTGCCTCTCGGGTTCAAACAATTCTCTTGCCTCAGCCTTCTGAATAGCTGGGATCACAGGCATACACCACCATGCCCAGCTAATTTTTGTATTTTTAGTACAGACAGGGTTTCACCATGTTGGCCAGGATGGTCTCGAACTCCTGACCTCAGGTGATCCACCCATCTCAGCCTCTCAAAATGCTGGGATTACAGGGGTGAGCCACTGTGCTCGGCCTTAAATTCATTTCTTGTACGTCCACATCCTTTATTTCCTTGACATGAGAGGATGAACCCCAGACAATGACACTGCTTTAGTAGGAAGTCTGGTGTTTTAAGTCTAATGGAGAACTTTAGAAGAGTTTTCAGCAGAGGAGGCCGGGTGCCATGACTCACACCTGTAATCCCAACACTGGGAGGCTGAGGCAGGACTGCTTAAGCCCAGGAGTTCAAGACAAGCCTGGGCTACAAAGTGAAACCCTGTCTCTCTTCAAAAAAAATAATAAAACTAAAAAAAAAATTAGCCAGGCGTGGTGGCATGCACCTGTAGTCCTAACAATTCAGAGGACTGAGGTGGGAGGATCGCTGGAGCCCAGGAGTTTGAGGTTGTAGTGAGCTATGACTGTGCCACAGCACTCCAGCCTGGGTAATAGAGCAAGACCCAAATAAATAAATAAATATTTGTTGGAGGAAGGATAGATTTAGAGACCTTTTCTCCCAAATCCTGTGACTGGTTAGGGTTGGTCCAAATAACCAAATAATGTATTACCTTCTATGAGACTTTGGGACTCTTAACTTCTTCTGGCTCAGCAATCATAACCAGTAAGTATCATCTACTGGGAGAAGAGAAAGATATGTGAAAATGACTCCTCTGGAAACTTCAGATACCAACACGGATGCCCTAAAATCTGGTTTACCCAGCTCAAAACCACAGGGTTATTTAAGATTTATTTTGGTCCCAAAGGCACTTCCTCATCCTCAGGCAATGTGATGTAACTTACAGGGCATTTCTTTGTTAGGGTTTACCAACTCAATCATCCTAAAGGTGATCAACAACAGCTAAGCAGAAAAGGTACAGCAAATAAACGAAAAGCAGAACCATGAGTCTGATGGCGAAAAAGCGGAAGCAGTTCGCTTTTCTGATAGCAATTTCATGAGTCAGCTGACCTGAGATACATACATCAATCCTCATGAGATTTCTTCAGCAAGGAAAGGTGGTTGGCTTACGGCACAGTAGGGAGCTTCCAGGGCTGGCTGGTGTGGGATACCTGTACCACAGGAATGCAGGGGTCATCCCTTCTTCCAGGTATGTGTGACTGTAGCAATGACTGAGACTTAACCTATCCCCCAGTCAGGGGCCACTTTATTCAACAATTGGTTATTTTCTCCTCCTCTTTCTTCTGCTCTGAACATTCTCACCTTTTCCCTTTGGAGTATGGTTTCCTTCCTGACTACCCTATTCAAAGTATGCTCTCAAATATCCCTAAAATGTTCCTTACCCAATCTAGTAGCTTGGTTTTTTGTTTGTTTTGTTTTGTTTTTTGAGATGGAATCTTGCTGTCACCCAGGCTGGAGCACAGTGACACGATCTTGGCTCACTGCAACCTCTGCCTCCCGGGTTCAAGTGATTCTCCTGCCTCAGCCTCCTAAGTAGCTGGGATTCCAGGCACACATCACCACACTTGGCTAATTTTTGTAGTTTTAGTAGAGACGGGGTTTCACCATGTTGCCCTGGCTGATTTCAAACTCCTGACCTCAGGTGATCCGCCTGCCTCGGCCTGCTAGGATTACAGGCATGAGCCACCGCACCCAGCCTCTAATAGGTTGTTCATCTTCCTCTTGGCGAGTTTTGTTTTCTAACTGATGTCCTCTCCTTCTTGATAACTTCTGCAACCTAGCCCTGCCCTGACTTTTTTCCTTTTTCTCTTGCTATTCTTTCTTCTCCCTCCTTTATCATTTTCCTGTGATAAGAAAATAAATGATAATTTTATTATTAATTTTAGAGGTCATTATATTAAGTGAAATAACTCAGATACCAAAAGACAAATGCCTTATGTTCTCGTTTATCAGTGGAAGCTAAATAATGTGGACACATGGACATAGAGAGTAGAATGATAGACGATGAAGACTGGGAAGGCAGAGGGAGTAGAAGGAGAGTGGAAAATGAGAAGTTACCTAATGGGTACAATGTACATCATTTGGATGGTGGGTACTCTAAAAGTCTTGACTTCACCACTGTGCAATCAATGCATGTAACAAAAATTACACTTGTATCCCATAAATTTATACAAACAAAATAATAATAATCAACGTTTTTGAAAACTCACTATGCATCTTACATGTACTAATCTGTTGCATCATCAGTACGCTCATGGGGTATCCTCAACTTACAGATGAGAAAACCGGGACACAGAGAGGTTATGTTATTTGTCCAACATCACACAGCTAGTAAATAACTGGGATTTGAACCCAAACCGTCTATCTCTGGATCTTTGCTATAATGCTCCTCCCACAGGATCCTTCCTGGGGAGTCTTCTGTTTTTCCACTCCCTCTCCCTATAGGAATCTCGTAATTCCATGGCTTCAACCACCATCTCTGTACAGATGAAATCCCATCCATCTTTCCAGCTCCAGATGAATTAACAATATAGACAGTCCCAATATCAGTCAAAGCTTATATTTATTAAGCAGCTACTTTAGCCTGACATTAGGCTTAAATTGCTTTACATTGTCACACAGCATCTCCACATTACAGATAATAAATTGCATCATAGAGAGAATTGCTCAAAGCCTCACAGCTATTCTGCTGCAGAGGCAGTTGATAGGCCATAAATTTGATCAAAATAATACAAGCTACATTTAAATCCTAATGCCGTGTCTCCCTCACCTTTGTAACCCCTAGCCTAGCATCTTATATATATAAGAGGTGTTTCAGTATATGTGGAATCAAACATGAATGAAGCCTGCCTTGTTGCAACTGGAGACAGAGTCCTCGACACTTCTGAGGTGGATTATCAGTGAATTTCCGTTATCCAGGAACTTTTAGCCTACATCACTAGACGGTACAGGCAAGGGTGAAGATATGAGCATTGGGTCAAGAATTAGGGTTCTAGGGTTGGGCATGGTGGCTCATACCTGTAATCCCAGAGCTTTGGCAGGCCAAGGCAGGAAGATTGCTGGAGCCAGGAGTTCGAGACCAATCTGAGCAACATAGCAAGACTCTGTCGCCACGAAATACTAAAAAAAAAAAAAAAAAAAAAAAAATTAGCCAGGCCCTGGTGGCACATACCTGTAGTCCCAGCTACCCTGGAGGCTGAGGTGGGAGGATTGCTTGAGCTCAAGAGTTCAAGGTTACAGTGAACTGTGATTGCATCACTGCACTCCAGCCTGAGCAACAGAGCTCAAATGATAATATAGGCAGCAAGCCAGAGCAATTAGGCAACAAGAAAGAAAGAAAAAGCATCCAAACGGGAAAGGAGGAAATCAAATGGTGACAGAGGCAGCCAGCGTCGGTGGAGGACTTTCCGCCTGACATTGTGCTCCACGCAGTCCCTCATTTGGGTCATCTCCAAAACCCCACAAAGTAGGTCATACTGCCACCCTATTTCACATCAGGAAACTTAGTGAGGTTAAACAACTTACCCAAATTTGCCCATTTGCCCAACTAGTGTACCAGCCACTTAACCCCAGGGCACCCGTTTCCTCATCTGCAAAATGAGTCAGTGGATGATTTCTAAAGTTTCTTAGAACTCTGGGATTCTGACACACCCATGACTCTTCAGAAACCCTAACTTAAGACACATGCCCAAATTAGTGAGTAATTTGCTGGTTAGACTAAAGACTAATTAGTCTTTAGTCTTGCTGTTTAGACTAAAGATTAGTCTGAAGGAAACATGATGGTCCCCCAGACTGCCTGCGTTTTAGGAACAGGGTTAACACTACTCAGCCATATGGGTTTATCAGTTAGCCCTTTGAGCTAGTCATCATTTGGGCAGGTGTAAGGTTTGTGTGGCTGCTACACATTCATGTTGACACAAAAGAAGAAAGGGCTGGGCACAGTGGCTCACGCCTATAATTCCAACACTTTGGGAGGCTGCGGAGGGAGGGTCACTTGAGACGAATAGTCCAAGACCAGCTCGGTTAACACAGCAAGACCCAATCTCTACCAAAAAAATCTTTTTTTAATTAGCCACGAGTGGTATCTCATGTATGTAGCCCAGGAGTGCAAGGCTATATATAGTGAGCTATGATTGCACCACTCCAACCGGGGCAACAGAAAGAGAACCCGCCTCAAAAAAATAAAAATACAAATAAAAAAATGTAGGAGGAAGGGGACTTTAAAGGAAACATCAGCCTGATGTCAAGCCCAGCTGAGAATATTCAAAACGTTCTATGAATGCAATTGCACAACTAACTGATAACAAACCGGACCTGGCGTCTTCTTAGGGAAGAGTGAGAATTATGGGAAGAAAAATAACAGTCCCCCCAAAGACGTCCACATCCTAATCCCTGGAACCTGTTAATATGTTACCTTACATGATAAAAGAAACTTTGCAAATGTTGATTAAGCTAAGAATCTTAATATGGAGTTAGTACCCTGAATTTTCCAGGGCGCCTAATATAATAATCACGAAGGTCCTCTTAAGAGGAAGGTGGAAGATCAGGAAGACAAGAAGATGCCGTGCTGCTGGATTTAAAGAAGGGGGAAGTGTCTATGAGCCAAGAATTGCAGGCAGCTTCTAGAAGCTGGAAAAGGCAAGGAGACAGATTCTCCCCTAGAGCTTTCAAAAGAAACCAGCCCCGCTAACATTGTTGATTTTAGCCTATAGAGGCTGATTTAAGACTTCTGACCTCCAGACCTGCAAGAGAATAAATCAGTGTTGCTTTAAGCCACTACATTCATGGTAATTTGTGATAGCAGCAATTGGGAACTCAAGAGAGGGATCCAGAAAGATTTAGATTGCTCCCATTGCCACTCTTGAAGAGTCACACAGTTAGCCCCCAGGGCCTCTTCTCCAAAATCCTGCCATTGGTCTGCACTGCCCTAAATGACCAAGTCACATATCACTCTGTACTGGACTTTGAGGCTCCAGTCAGATCTGGTGAGTGGCATCTGCCGGGAGAAAAAGGACAAGTCACTATCACAATAAACATGCCAACCTAGTATTTACAATCTGAACAGCACTTCCATGCGTGTAGTCCCCTGTGGGATTTCTGAAGGAGAGGCTATGTGGTGTAATGGGTTATCAGCTAGAACCCAGAACCCGTGTTTAACCTCAGCTCTGCCACTGACTAGCCCCGGGGAATGGAGCAAGCTACTCACCCTCCCCGTGTCTCCATTTCTTAATCTGAAAACCGGAGATGATGCTAATAGCACTTTCCTGCTAAAGTCGTTGCAAAACTGAATGAGTGTATGTGTGTAAAGTGCATAGTATGCAGTAAGAGCTATTTTCTCTTAGGCATTATGGAAATAGGGTTGAGACCTTTGCACAATTCCCCCACAAAGGAAATTTTCTCTCCAAGACATTAGTGAGCAATGAGGAGTGAGTGTTTAAGTCAAACAGAAATCCTGGAGCTGAAAAATGCAATTGACAAACTAAAAAATGCATCAACTGTCTCAACAGAAGAATTGATCAAGCAGAAGAAATTCTGTTGGCTCAAAGTCAGGCTACTCAAAAATACAGTCAGAGGGGAAAAAAAAGAAAAAAATGTTTAAATGCTTATGAGATACAGAAAATAGCCTCAAAATGGTAAATCTAAGAGTAATTGGCCTAAAAGAGGAAGTGAAGAAATAGATAGGGGTAGAAGTGTAAACCAAAAATAGAATTCTAAGCCCCCTGACCATCTGAATGAACCCTTCCCCTCAACAAGGGCATTCTAAAGCTAAGCTGAAAAACTAGCTCATGATGGGAAATGGGAGGGAGTGGAACATACCTCTTTATACACTCCTCCCTTTTGGAATTACTGAGAATTCCAACAAACTCTTTAAGTCTGATAAAAAACATTTACAATCAGCCAGGTGTGGTGGTTCATGCCTGTAATCTCAGCACTTTCGGAGGCCGTCAGGAGATCGAGACCATCCGGGCTAACATGGTGAAACCCTGTCTCTACTAAAACTACAAAAAATAAGCTGGGCTTGGTGGCGGGCACCTGTAGTCCACGACCCCTTTATCTTAACCCAAACATTCCTAAGTCTTTTTTTTTTTTTTTTTTTTTTGAGTTGGAGTTTCACTCTTGTTGCCCAGGCTGGAGTGCAATGGCAATATCTCAGCTCACTGCAACCTCCGCCTCCCAGGTTCAAGCCATTTTCCTGCCTCAGCTTCCCAAGAAGCTGGGATTACAGGCATGTGCCACCACGCCCGGCTAATTTTGCATTTTTAGTAGAGACAGGGTTTCTCCATGGTGGTCAGACTGGTCTCGAACTCCCGACCTCAGGCTGCCTGCCTCAGCCTCCCAAAGTGCTGGGATTACAGGCATGAGCCACTGCACCCAGCCACATTCCTAAGTCTTTAGACAATAACAACTCTTTCAACAATTACCAATCAGAAAATCTTTCAATCTGTCTATGACCTGGAAGCCCCACTTCCAGTTGTCCCACCTTTCTGGACAGAACCAATGTATAGCTTACATGTATTTGATTGATGTCTCATGCCTCCCTAAAGTGTATAAAATTAAGCTGTACCCTGACCACCTCAGGCACATGTTCTCAAGATCTCTTGAGGGCAGTGTCATGGACCATTAGTCACTCATACTTGGCTCAGAACAAATCTCTTCAAATATTTTGCAGAGTTTGACTCTTTTTGTCGACAGAAGGTTTATTCAAAGAAATAATGGCAGGGAAGTTTGCAAATCTAGAGAAATAAATTAATATCCATATAGGATCCATATAGGTCCAAGATCACCAAGGAGATTCAATTAAAACAAGAAGATTCCAAGGCATATAATAATTAAACTCTCAAAGGTCAAGGACAAAGAGAGGACCCTAAAAGCAGCATGAAAAAAGAAACAAATAACATGTAAAGGAGATCCAGTATGTCTGACAACAAACCTTTTAGTGGGAAACTCACAGGACAGGAGACAGTAAGATATACTCAGCGGTATACAGTTCTAGTTTTAAAAAATGAAAAGAGTTGGTCAGGTGCAGTGGCTCACACCTGTAATCCCAGCACTTTGGCAGGCTGAGGTGAGCAGATCACGAGGTCAGGAGTTCAAAACCAGCCAGTCCAACATAGTGAAACCCCATCTCTACTAAAAATACAAAAATTAGCTGGGCATGGAGGCACGTGCCTGTAATCCCAGCTACTCAGGAGGCTGAGGCAGGAGAACTGCTTGCACCCAGGAGGTGGAGGTTACAGTGAGCCAAGATCGCACCATTGCATTCCAGCCTGAGCAACAGGGCGAGACTCCATTTCAAAAAAAAAAAAAAAAATGAAAAGAATTATGGAGATGGTTGCAAAACATTATGAACATACTGAATTCCACTAAACTGTACATTTAAAATGGTTAAGATGGTAAATTTCATGTTATGTGTATTCTATCATAACTTTAAAAATGGGGAAAAAATCAATGAGCAAGGTGGATTTTACTATCTCATTCATAGGCAGGATAGAGGGATGCTTACATTACTTTTTACTCAGAAAAAGTCCCACCTGCTTCAAGTCTCGCTTCTTAGCCATCAGCTTCCACATCTCCTCCCTGCTGAGCCTCCTCTGGGCAGCCACAGTGTCCCTTCTCCACCTACTCTAGACTCTCAGCCTCAGATCTTCTCTCAATCCTTCCAACCCCGGTCCTTTATCATGCACAGGAATCAAACTTTATCCCAGTTCCACCAAAATAATTCACTCTCATCTATACCCATTACCCTATTTGGTAGACAAAGACCCTTTTGTTATCAGGACCCACCTTCTTAGGGGATAAGCAATGTTGCAAATAAGGTTATGAGTCACCAGAGCTCAATTTCAAGTAGTGCACGCCAGAAGGCTGTGATGGTTGTTTATACTGAAAAATTTCCACACCATTTGTAAATAATCATTACCCAGAACCAGTTCCCGGGACACTCCTGCCAGTCAAGACCTTGCCTGGGGACCCCAACTGAGCAGGTGAAAGGCTAATGCCTGATGCATCAGAGAGGGTCTCTCGGGTTTATTCTGATTGGTCAATTCCTGCACCATACCAGTTGTCAAAATATTTTTAATACCATTCTTACAAATGGCAAATAATTCTGTAAATAAGCATTCCAGGACCACCCAACTGAGCCCTTCACAGATTCCTGACCCACGGAAGCCATAAGAGAATGAAAAGAAGGTACAGTGAGAACAAGTGATCAGAGTGATGGAAGATTGGGAAAGGAAGACAAAAAAAGCAGTCCATCTGTCCAGCATCTTTAGGTCTTTGCAGAAGCAGGAACATGACTGATGATACCTCCTGATGTTGGAAAGGCATGGGAAAGAGCAAAGGGTTCTTTACCAGACACAACAGAGCCAGCCTGAGCAGACTATTTGCCAAAAAGGCAGAAATAATATCCCCCATCCAAAATGTGATTCTAGAATCTTGCTGGTCTCTCATAAGGAGGAAGAACTTGATTTTTCTCCACTTGAATCTGAATGAGCTTGTAACTTGCTTGTAACCAAGGGAATATGATGAAAGTAGAGCTGGGTGACTTTCAGGGATGAATGTCAAGAGGAGATACAGCCTCACTGGCTGGGACACTCATGCTTAGAGCTTAGATGTGCCATTAAAGCAGCCTGCTTCAGGTCTCCATGTTGGAAGGAAGCCCAAAGCAGCCCATCACCCTGAGACAACAGGTGAAGGGACAACAATGCCCAGCTAGTTCTCAGCTGTTGCAGCCCCATCCACTAACTGACTACAATCATGAGACCATCAAGCTAGAACCGCCCAGCTGAACCCTTCCCAGATTCTTGACCCACAGAAACCAAGAGTGATAACAAAACAAACATTTTTTTCTTAGATTCAACAGGTACATGTGCTTGAATGTTACATGGATATTACGTGCATAATGGTGGAGACTGGGTTTCTGATGTACTATCACCCAAATATTAAACATTGTACCCAATAGGTAATTTTTCAACTCTCACCACCCCACATCCTCCCCTTTTTTAGTGGCTTAAAACAACATTTTTGTTGAGTATGGAGATCTCTGAAAGAACTAAAGATAGAACTACTGTTGGACTCAGAAATCCCACTACTGGGTATCTACCCAAAAAAATAATCATCATCATCACTGGGCTAGGCACAGTGGCTCATGCCTGTAATCTCAGCAGTTTGGGAGGCTGAGGCAAGGTGGATCACTTGAAGTCAGGAGTTCAACACCAGCCTGGCCAACATGTTGAAACCCCCCTCTCTACTAAAAATACAAAAATTAGCCAGGAGTGGTAGCGAGCACCTGTAATCCAAGCTACTTGTTAGGCTAAGGCAGGAGAATCGATTGAACCTGGGAGGCGGAGGTTGTGGTGAGCCAAGATTGCGCCACTGCACTCCAGCCTGAGTGACAGAAAAAGACTCTGTCTCAAAAAAAAAAAAAAAAAAGTAATCATTATATCAAAAAGACACCTGCACTCATATGTTTATGGCAGCACTATTCACAATAGCCAAGTCATGGTTATTATGAAATCCCCAGAATCTATTGTCTCCATCTTCATGTCCAGGTCTGCCTGTTATTTAGCTCCCACATATAAGTGAGAACATACAATATTTGATTTTCTGCTTCTGAGTTAGTTCACTTAGGATAATGACCTCCAGCTCCATCAGTGTTGCTGCTGAGGGCATGATTTCATTCTTTCTTATGGCTGCATAGTATTCCATGGTGCATATATGGCATATTTTCCTTATCAACTGTTGGTGGACACTTAGGTTGGCTCCATGACTTGCCTATTGTGAATAATGCTACTGTAAACATATGAGTGCAGGTGTCTTTTTGATATAATGATTTATTTTCCTTTGGGTAGATACCCAGTAGTGGGATTGCTGGGTCCAACAGTGGTCCTATTTTTAGTTCTTTGAGAGATCTCCATCCTCAACAAAAATGTTGTTTTAAGTCATTACATTTTTATGATTTGTTACAGTGATAGATAACTGATACACAGCCCTTGGGGCATTTCTTGGAATCATTCCTCAATTGTTTCATGTCTCTCCCTTCTGTTTCCCATCTATTCCAGGCCTCTGCTTTCTGCTGAGCTTCTTTGGAGCTGTGATTCCAAAAATCAAAGGTGAGTGCTCAGAGCCAGAACAGGGAAGGTGTGGACCCAGGGCTGGACCTGGATCCACTTTTCTCCAATGGGCTTGAGAAAAGTGCCTGTTCTGAGAGCAATATTTGGGAAGGCTTGCTCCTGTGTTTCATTACTTGTTTGCTTAATTGATATAGCCTTTTATTTATCTTCTTGTTTGATTTTTAATCTGTCTGTTTTTGCTAACCACAATGGGTACAACGTGGAGATAGAACAGAAAAGAAAACACACACAGTCTCATGAAGCAGACATTCTAGTGGGAAGAGACAAAGGAACGGTAATCATTATCATTCTGATTATAAACAAGTCAACAAATAATGAAATAAGGTCATTTCTGTTTAACGTTACTCCCCTGGGACTCTCTCTCTGGATTCACATGTACCTCTTGAATTTAAGAAAAAAAAAAAAAAAAAGAAGTTTGTCTGGTTATCACTCTTGGTTTCTGTGGGTTAAGAATCTGGGAAGGACTCAGGTGTAGGGTGGAGCCTGATAGTCTCTTTTTTTCTTCTTCTTCCTTTTTTTTTTAATTTTTTAATTTTTTTTTTTTTTTTTTTTTTTTTGAGACGAGTCTCGCTCTGTCGCCCAGGCTGGAGTGCAGTGGCCAGATCTCAGCTCGCTGCAAGCTCCACCTCTCGGGTTCACGCCATTCTCCTGCCTCAGCCTCCCGAGTAGCTGGGACTACAGGCGCCCGCCACCTTGCCTGGCTACTTTTTTTGTATTTTTTAGTAGAGACGGGGTTTCACCGTGTTAGCCAGGATGGTCTCGATCTCCTGACCTCGTGATCCGCCCATCTTGGCCTCCCAAAGTGCTGGGATCACAGGCTTGAGCCACCGCGCCCGGCCTTCTTCTTTTTTTGAGACAGAGTCTCACTCTGCCACCCAGGCTAGAGTGCAGTAGTGCTATCTCGGCTCACTGCAACCTCCGCCTCCCAGGTTCAAGTGAATCTCGTGCCTCAGCCTCCTGAGTAGCTGGGACTAGAGACACACGACACGCTGGGCTGATTTTTGCATTTTTTGTAGAGACTGGGTTTCACCATGACACCCAGGCTGGTCTCCAACTCCTGGCCTCAAATCGCCTGCCCACCTCGACTTCCCAAATTGCTGGGATTACAGGCAGGAGCCACCAACCCTGGCCTGGAGTGAATGTTCAGTGGGTATAGAGTTTCAGTTTTACAAGAGGAAAACAGTTACGGAGATGGTTCCACAACATTATGAATGTATTAAATTCCACTGAACTGTACACTTAGTAATGGCTAAGATGGTAAATTTCTTTTTTTTCTTTTTTTTTTTTTAATGATACTTTAAGTTCTAGGGTACATGTGCACAACGTGCAGATTTGTTACGTAGGTATACATGTGCCATGTTGGTGGGCTGCGTCCATCAACTTGACATTTACATTAGGTATTTCTCCTAATGCTATCCCTCCCCCAGTCTCCCACTCCCCATACTGAGTAAACCAGTATACTCAGTATGGTAAGGTATTAAGCCCTAGAAAAGATTAAGAGTAGATTTTTAGAGCTGACTTTGAACTAAGCAGAACCTGGGCAGGAAGGGAAGGGACAGGAAAGAAATGAGTGGCAGAGGGTACCACCTCTCCCTGTCCCCCTAGGATAATTGTGCATACTTAGTGGGTGACTATTTTGCTCCACTGAGTACAATACTACCTCTCCTATATACAAATGGCCAACAGGCCAGGCGCGGTGGCTGACGCCTGTAATCCCAGCACTCTGAGAGGCTGAGGCAGGTGGATCACTTGAAGTCGGGAGTTTGAAACCAGCCTGGCCAACATGGTGAAACCCCGTCTCTACCAAAAACACAAAAATTAGCCAGGTGTGGTGGGGTGCATCTGTAACCCCAGCTACTCGGGAGGCTGAGACAGGAGAATCGCTTGAACCTGGGTGGTGGAGGCTACAGTGGAGTGCAAAAGTACACCTTTGCACTCCAGCCTGGGTGACAGGGCAAGACTCTGTCTTTAAAAAAAAAAAATGGCCGAGAAACATGAAAAAATGCTCAACATCATTAATTATACGGGAAATGCAAATCAAAACCACAATGCAATACCACCTTACTCCTGCAAGAATGGCCATAATCAAAAAACTAATAGATGTTGGCCGGGCGCGGTGTCTCACGCCTGTAATCCCAGTACTTTGGGAGGCCGAGGCAGGCGGATCACAAGGTCAGGAGATCGAGACCATCCTGGCTAACATGGTGAAATCCCATTTCTACTAAAAATACACACAAAAAAATTAGCCTGGCGTGGTGGCGGGTGCCTGTAGTCCCAGCTACTCAGGAGGCTGAGGGAGGAGAATGGTGTGAACCCGGGAGGCGGAGCTTGCAGTGAGCCAAGATCAACCCACTGCACTCCAGCCTGGGCGACAGAGCGAGACCCCATCCCAAAAATAAATAAATAAATAATATATGTTGGCTTGGATGTAGTGAAAAGGGAACACTTTACACCGATGGTGGGAATTAAAACTAGTACAACCACCTTGGAAAACACTGTGGAGGTTCCTTAAAGAACTAAAAGTAGCTCTACCATTTGATCCAGCAATCCCACTACTGGGTATCTACCCAGAGGAAAAGCAGCATTATACAAAAACATACTTGCACAAGCATGTTTACAGCAGCACAATTCACAATTGCAAAACTATGGAACCAGCTCAAATGCCCATCAATCAACAAGTGGATAAAGAAAACACTATATATATATGTGTGTGTGTGTGTGTGTGTATGTGTATATATGTGTATAAATATATAACTTATATATTATAATATATAATTATATATTGTTATATATTATATTATATTATAACATACAAATTATATAACATATAATTTTATTTTTACCCAAAAATAAAATTCCAAAGACTAGGCATGGTGGCTCACACCTGTAATCCCAGTGCTTTGGGAGGTCAAGGCAGGCAGATCACTTGAGCCCAGGAGTTAAGAGACCAGCCTGGGCAACACAGCAAGACCCCCATCTCTACGAAAAAAATTTGTTTAATTAGCTGGGCATTTTGGCACATGCCTGTAATCTGAGCTACTCAGAAGGCTGAGGCAGGAGGATCATTTGAACCCAGGAGGTTGAGGATGCAGTGGGCTATGATCATGCCACTGCACACCAGCCTGGGCAATAGAGCGAGATCCTATCTCTTAAAAAATAAAGTAAAATAAGGCTGGGCGTGGTGGCTCAAGCCTGTAATCCCAGCACTTTGGGAGGCCGAGACGGGTGGATCACGAGGTCAGGAGATTGAGACTATCCTGATTAACCTGGTGAAACCCCGTCTCTACTAAAAAATACAAAAAACTAGCCAGGCAAGGTGGCGGGCGCCTGTAGTCCCAGCTACTCGGGAGGCTGAGGCAGGAGAATGGCGTAAACCCGGGAGGCGGAGCTTGCAGTGAGCTGAGATCCGGCCACTGCACTCCAGCCTGGACGACACAGTGAGACTCCATCTCAAAAAAAAATAAAAATAAAAAAATAAAGTAAAATAAAACAAAATCCAAAATGCATTAAGACTTGTGTGCACAGTCAATTACACCCTTGCTTCAGTAGCATATTTGGCACTGTCCATCCCCAGGATGGAATACTGTAATGTCTTTTAAAATAATGAGGTTTCTCCACACGTGAAGCTGTGGAAAAAATTCTCAGGAAAAATTTTACAGGAAAACCAAACAGAGCAGTATGTGTATTATGTTCCTATAACGTAAAGAAAAAGGATGCACATATGTGTGTTTATGGATTGGAATTTTTCTGAAAAGTATACAATAGGCAGTAGACAGCTCAGAATCTGGGGTAATAAGAGACTTATTGTTGGATTTCTTTTTTCAATTCTGTGAATTTATCATTTTCATAATCATGAAGCTTAAAGAAAAAATACCTAAACATATACCATGATCAGAATCTACCTCCCATGGTACCCTAGAAATTCAAATTTTTTTGTTTGTTTTAGAGACAGAGCCTCACTCTGTCACCCAGGTTACAGTGCAGTGACATGACCACGACTCATTGCAGCCTCAAACTCCTGGGCTCAAGCAATCCTCCCGCTTCAGCCTCCAGAGTAGCTGGGACTACAGGCACATACCACCATGCCTGGCTAATTTTTAAATTACTTTTTATAGCAATAGTGTCTTGCTATGTTACCCAGGCTGCTCTCCACCATGCCACTCACCATGCTTCTCACCATGGTGAGATTGCAATGGTGTGACCTTGGCTCTCTGAAACCTCCGCCTCCCGGGTTCAAGCAATTCTCCTGCCTCAACCTCCTGAGTAGTTGGGATTACAGGCATGAGCCACCACACTCGGCTAATTTTGTATTTTCAGTAGAGACGGGGTTTCACCATGTTGGTCAGGCTTGTCTTGAACTCCTGACTTCAGGTGATCCACCTGCCTCAGCCTCCCAAAGTGCTGGGATGACAGGCACCTGCCACCACACCTGGCCAATTTTGTATTTTTCAGTAGAGACGGGGTTTCACCATGTGAAAATTCTCGCCAGGCGGAGTGAGCCACCGTGCCTGGACACTCTAATTTTTTAATGTGCTTAGATCTCACAAGAGGAAAAGACACAAGTTTCCTCAGCCTTCAGAGGCCCTGCCCAGAGGCAATTATTATTATTATTTACGTATATAATATGTCAGGGGAGTGGGGGACTGGGGGAGGGATAGCATTAGGAGAAATACCTAATGTAAATATTGAGTTGATGGGTGCAGCAAACCAACATGGCACACGTATACCTATGTAACAAATATATATGTTTTGAAACGGAGTCTCCCTCTGTCACCCAGGCTGGAGTGCAGTGGTGCAATCTCAGCTCACTGCAACCTCCACCTCACAAGTTCGAGCAATTCTCCTGCCTCAGCCTCCTGAGTAGCTAGGATTATACGCATGAGCCACCACACCCTGCTATCTTTTGTATTTTTAGTAGAGATGATGGGGTTTTAGCATGTTGACCAGGCTTGTCTTGAACTCCTTACCTCAGGTGATCCAGAGGCAGGGCCTAATTATAACAGGAGAGTTTGTGACCCCAGTCCATTTAACCTGCCTGTCTTCTCCCTGCAGTTTCCTGTAACTGCCCCCCAAATGCTTCCTGTGTCAATAACGGTCACTGCACCTGCAACAGTGGATATATTTCTGGATCTGGGCAGAAACTATTCACATTCCCCTTGGAGACATGTAACGGTAAAGTATTTTATTATTATTATTATTATTATTTTATTATTATTTTTAGAGACAGGGTCTTGCTCTGTTGCCCAGGCTGGACTAATGTGGCATGATCAAAGCTCACCACAGGCTGGACACAGTGGTTCAAGCCTGTAATCCCAGCACTTGGGGAGGCCGAGGCGGGCAGATCACTTGAGGTCAGGAGTTCGAGACCAGCCTGGCCAAAATGGCAAAACCCCATCTCTACTAAAAATACAAAACTTAGCCAGGCATGGTGGCGGGCGCCTATAATCTCAGCTACTCAAGAGGCTGAGGCATGAGAATAGCTTGAATCTGGGAGGCAGAGGTTGCAGTGAGCCGAGATTACACCACTGCACTCCAGCCTAGGCGACAGATGGAGACTCTCTGATCAAAATAAATAAACCACTCACTGCAGCCTCCAACTCCTGGAATCAAGCCGCTCAAGTAGCTGCGACTACAGGCGTGCCACCACGCCCAGCTAATGTTTTTTTTATTTTTTGTAGAGATGGGTTATTACCATGTTGTCCAGGCTAGTCTCAAACTCCTGAGCTCAAGCAATCCTCCCGCCTCGGCCTCCCAAAGTGCTGGGATTACAGGTGTGACCCCTGCACCTGTCCAGGGGTAATTTGCCAGTCATCCAGAGACAGGAGCAAAAGGGAGGCAAAACGGGGGCTGTTTTGGAAACTTGGCTGTTCATTTGAGATCGTTTCTTGTTTCAGCCAGGCACGGTGGCTCACGCCTGTAATCCCAGCACTTTGGGAGGCCGAGGCAGATGGATCACCTGAGGTCAGGAGTTTAAGACCAGCCTGGCCAACATAGTGAAACCCTGTCTCTGCTAAAAATACAAAAATCAGCCGGGCATGGTGGTGCTTGCCTGTAATCCCAGTTATTCGGGAGGCTGAGACAGGAGAATTGCTTGAACTCAGGAGGCAGAGGTTGCAGAGAGCCGAGATCCTGCCATTGCACTGCAGCCTGGATGACAGAGCGAGACTGTGTCTCAGAAAGAAAAGATAGTTTCTTGTTTCATTTCACGACTTCCCTCCCAGTGTTTCCTGGGATCTCCTCCCAAATAAAGTACTTGTACTTACATCCTCATCTCAATGTCTGCTTCTTGGAGAACCCCACTAAAGTCAATGAAGACGACAAAAAACCAAGATAACCATTACCTAAACTGATTTGTCTCGGAAAGCCAGGACAGACCCTGGGGTAAAGAGCACAACTCCTGACACATAGTAGATGCTCAATAAATCTTTGCTGAATGAATGACGCAATTCCTTCTTTGTGTTCCAGATATTAATGAATGTGAACCACCCTATAGTGTGTATTGTGGATCAAACGCCGCATGTCACAATGTCGAAGGAAGTTTCTACTGTCGCTGTGTCCCAGGATATAGACTCCAGTCTGGGGAAGAACGATTCAGTTATTCCAGTGAGAACACCTGTCAGGGTAAGAACATTTTTGTCCGCCTTCCTTCTTCTGTTTTTTCATTTGTTTGTTTTGTTTTGTTTTGTTTTGTTTTGTTTTGAGACAGAGTCTCGCTCTGTAGCCCAGGCTGGAGTGCAGTGGCTGAAACCTCTGCCTCCTGGGCTCAAGCGATTCTCCTGTGTCAGTCTCCCGAGTAGCTGAGATTATAGACGTGCACCACAACCCCGAGCTAATTTTTTTGATCCACCGGCCTCAACCTCCCAAAGCGCTGGGACTTCTTACAGACAGGAGTCCTTCCTCATTTTTTATTGACTCTCACATCAGAAAATATGTACTTGTTGTGGGGCCACGATATGTTTTTTATGTTCTGCAGGGAACTAGAAGGAAAGAAGGAAGTTCAAGTTGAGGGAAATAATGGGGTGAGAAGGGGAACTGTAGTTTGGAGATGGAGGAAGTGATAAGGTGGTGATTGAGACCACATTCTTGGAATTGCAAGGAAGAGAAACTCACTCAGGCTAACAGGCAGAAAAGAAGGGTTTATGAAAAGGATGCACGGCCATGCCGTACAAGGACAGGAATGCAGCTGTGCTTCTCGAATTAACTAAAACTGGGACTCGACACCCCTAGTGTGCAGCTCCTGTTCCCTGTCTCTGATCGTCTTTGGGTCTACTCCTTTCTTCTCTTTCACTGTAGGCTGGCTTTCTCTGCTTCCTAGACCACAGGACAGAAAATATGTCCACCGGCCGGGAGGGTTGGCTCACGCCTGTAATCTCAGTACTTTGGGAGGCCAAGGCCTGGTCTCAAGCAATCCTCCTGCCTTGGCCTCCCAAAGTGCTGGGATTATAGGCATAAGCCACAGTGCCCAGCCATAAATCTGTCTTTTACTAAGCAATGCGCACCTCTATTGACAGTGTAGAAGCAGACAGTGATTCTACCTGGGTTCTGATGTTAATCTCTTAAATTTGTCTTATTTTACAAAAAAGAACACTCGAGACCGGGAGTTCAAGACCAGCCTGGCCAACATAGCGAAACCCGATTTCTACTAAAAATACAAAAAATTAGCTGGGTGTGGTGGTGGGTGCCTGTAATCCCAGCTACTCGGGAGGTTGAGGCACAAGAATCGCTTGATCCCGGGAAGCGGAGGTGGCAGTGAGACGAGATCGCGCCACTGCACCCCAGGCTGGGTAACAGAGCAAAACTCTTGTCTCAAAAAAAAAAAAAAGGCCGGGCGCGGTGGCTCAAGCCTGTAATCCCAGCACTTTGGGAGGCCGAGATGGGCGGATCACGAGGTCAGGAGATCGAGACCATCCTGGCTAACACGGTGAAACCCCGTCTCTACTAAAAAATACAAAAAACTAGCTGGGCGAGGTGGTGGGCGCCTGTAGTCCCAGCTACTTGGGAGGCTGAGGCAGGAGAATGGCGTAAACCCGGGAGGCGGAGCTTGCAGTGAGCTGAGATCCGGCCACTGCACTCCAGCCTGGGCGACAGAGCGAGACTCCATCTCAAAAAAAAAAAAAAAAAAAAAAAAAAAAAATGGGGGGAATATGACCACCAACCACTCCAGACCTTACCATGGTTTATTTTTGTTTTTTTTTTATTTGTTTGTTTTTTTCCCCCAACCAACCAAAGAGAGATCAGTTGACTCTCTCTCTGCGACCCCACTGCAAATTCCTCGGGAATGAACACGTTGGCCCAGTTTGAGCCTCATGTGCACCCGTGGATCGGTGTCCAGGGAGAGATGCTGTGTCAAATAAATATGACCACTCCCATGGAAAACACGGATGGGAAAAGTCTATATGAGAAAAAGAGATGAGACTTGGTAGAACACCCATGAGGTATTGGCTACTGTTGGGATAATAAGAGAGACTTTTTAAAAATTCTTCAGAGATGGGGTCTCACTCTGTCACCCAGGCTGGAGTGCAGTGGCACCATCAAAGCTCACTACAGCCTTGAACTTCTAGGCTCAATCCTCCCACGTCAGCCTCCTGAGTAGCTGAGATTTTAGGTGTGAGCCACCATACCTGGTTAATTTCTTCATTTTTTGTAGAGATGGGATTCTCACTATGTCACCCAGGCTGGTCTCAAACTCCTGGTCTCAAGCAATCCTCCTGCCTTGGCCTCCCAAAGTGCTGGGATTATAGGCATAAGCCACAGCGCCCAGCCGTAAATCTATCTTTTACTAAACAATGCGCACCTCTATTGACAGTGTAGAAGCAGACAGTGATTCTACCCGGGTACTGATGTTGATCTCTTAAATTTGTTTTATTTTACAAAAAAGAAAAATGCCTTTGGTTGTTTTCCTAATGTTAAGAGCTCTGCACCATCCTTTTAAAAGACTGAGCCCATTTGGGGCTCATTATTACCAAGGCTGGCAGCTCTAAGCAACCCACATCCCCGCCCAGTGATAAAGTGTGTAGCTTTGGTTCAAAAGGGCAATTTTCTACAATGAATACAGTTTCCTATAACAAACATATTCTAAACTCAGGCTTGTAAGTCAAAGTTCTTGAACTCTTAAAATAAAATATTCAGTATTAAAACAAAGCTGTTTGTGCTTTCAAGCAAATAGACTGAGCTGAAAACCAAGACGTAGAATAAGTACAGATTTAACCTCAGCATGATGATAAAACATATGTAAACATTTGCTAGCCTTTCCTTGTTCTTTTTTTTTTTTTTTTCAGAGAGAGTCTCGTTCTGTCTACCAGGCTGGAGTGCCGTGATGGACTTCGGCTCACTGCAACCTTTGCCTCCTAGGTTCAAGCGATTCTCCTGCCTCAGCCTCCCGAGTAGCTGGGATTACCAGCACCCGCCACCATGCCCAACTAATTTTTTATTTTTGGTAGAGACAGGGTTTTGCCATGTTGGCCAGGCTGGTCTCAAACGCCTGGGCTCATGTGATCCTCCTGCCTCAGGTTCCCAAGCAGCTGGGTCTACAGGTGCACCCTTCCTCGAATTTCTAAAGTAGAGATGCCCTCACTAAGCACAGGAACCAACACAAAAGTCTTCATTAACAGCTGATGACCAGACATTGATGCTTCTGTTTCGGTTATCATTCCCATCCAGGCTGACTTTAAACACAGGCGGCTTCTAATTTTCTGTTTTCTTGACCATTTCAGTTCTAATTTCCAGTCAAGCTGGAATAAAAGAATTTGGAGGCCAGGCGCGGTGGCTCACGCCTGTAATCCTCATATTTTGGGAGGCCAAGGCTGGTGGGTCACCTGAGGTCAGGAATTTGAGACCAGACTGGCCAACATGGCCCCATCTCTACAAAAAATACAAAAAAAAAAAAAAAATTAGCCGAGTGTGGTGGTACACGCCTATAATCCCAGCTACTCAGGGGGCTGAGGTAGAGGATTGCTTGAGTCCAGGAGGTTGAGGTTGCAATGAGCCAAGATTGTGCCACTGCACTCCAGCCTAGGCAACAGAATGAGACCCTGTCTAAAAAAAAAAACAAAGCCGGGTGCAATGGCTCATGCCTGTAATCCCAGTCCTTCGGGAGGCCGAGGCAGGCGGATCACGAGGTCAGGAGTTTGAGACTAGCCTGGCCAACATGGTGAAACCCCCTCTCTACTAAAAATACAAAAATTAGCCAGGCCTGCAAGTGCATGCCTGTAATCCCAGCTACTCGGGAGGCTGAGGCATGAGCATCACTGGAACCCACGAGGTGAAGACTGCAGTCAACCGAGGTTGCACCATTGCACTCCAGCCTGGGCAACAGAGTGAGACTCTGTCTCAAAATAAAAATAAAAATAAAATTCAAAAAAAAATTTTTTAATTAAAAATTTAAAAATTTTTAAAAAAATAAACAACAGATAAAGACTATGAGTTCAGGCTTTCACCTTCTAGGTGCAAAGTTGCCTACCCCATTACTTACCCTGCCCACCCCTCTGCCTGGTCACTCTCAGTTCCAATAGTAACTCCATCATGATGTCTTTTGCAGACACAAACTCCTCAAAGACAACCCAAGGCAAGAAAGAGGTGAGTGCAAGCTGATCCCCGGACCCTACCCAGGTAACAACATCAGTAACAAATATTTACAAAGCCCAAAGTGAGCAAACGGGGATGGATTTAGGACAAAATATATATTATATATAAATATATATTATTTAGGATAAAGTACATATTATACATAAATATATATTATTACATATAATATCATATTATTACACAATAGTACATATTTATATATTATATATAATTATATATTATATATATCTGTGGTATATATACATATACCTATAGATAGAGATATACCATTAGGTATACCACTATATGTGTATCATTATCCAGCTCACTATAGATATATCACTATATATACAGTTGAACAGCACACATTTGAACTGCGGGGATCCATTTACACGAGGACATTTTTCCACCAAATGTGAATCAAAAATACAGTACTGCCGGGCTGGGCGCGGCGGCTCAAGTCTGTAATCCCAGCACTTTGGGAGGCCGAGGCAGGTGGATCACTTGAGGTCAGGAGTTCGAGACCAGCCTGGCCAACATGGTGAAACCTCATCTCTAATAAAAATACAAAATTTAGCCAGGTATAGTGGCACATGCCTGCAATCTCAGCAACCCCAGAGGCTGAGGGAGGAGAATCACTTGAATCCAGGAGGCGGAGGTGCAGTGAGAATGAGAGGAGATGTTGCCACTGCACTCCAGGCTGGGTGACAGAGCAAGACTCTGTCTCAAAAAAAAAAAAAAAGAAATATATATATATATAGGCAGGATGCAAAACCCACAAAGAGGAAGGACTGACTTTTCATAAGCAAGTTCCAAAGGACCCTATGGGACTTGAGTATGCACGGATTGGATTTGAGCATATATGGACAGTCCTGGAACCAATACCGTGCATATACCAAGAGGGATCTATATCTATATCTACTTATAGATATAGGTATAGATACACACAGTGTGCGCGTAGGTACCTACATATGACAGTGTGTGAGTGTGTGTGTGTGTGTGTGTGTGTGTGTGCTGCCATCTAAAGACAAGAATCTATCCCAGACCAAGAAAGACAGACCGAGAGAGAAGTACATTAAGGCCTGCCACACTGCTGCAAAAAAGAGATCCAAGTATCCAATGGTATCCATTATTGTCTCTGGCCAACTGACAGCATTTATATAAATATGTAATTACATCATGTAATCAATCTCTAGACTGTGAGCTTCTTGAGGAAGGAAAGAAGCCCAACCCCAAATTAGGAGTTCAAGGAATTATCATTGAAGTAATGAACAAATAAAGAATTAAGTAATGAGGCCGGGCACGGTGGCTCACACCTGTAATCCCAGCACTTTGGGAGGCCAAGGTGGGTGAATCACCTGAGGTCAGGAGTTCAAGACCAGCCTGGCCAACATGATGAAATTCCCATGTGTACAAAAAATACAAAAATTAGCTGGGTATGGGGGTGCATGCCTGTAATCCCAGCTACTCAGGAGGCTGAAGCAGGAGAATCACTTGAATCCAGGAGGCGGAGGTTGCAGTGAGCTGAGATCACGCCACTGCACTCCACCCTGGGTGACAGAACAAGACTCCATCTCAAAAATAGATAAATAAATAGTGATATAGAAGTTAAAAAGAAATTACTTAGGCAGATAGTGAGGGTAAGGAAGTCCTCAGTGAGGTTTTCCTTTCAACGAAGAGCAGCTCCAAAATCATTTTATTTTCTTTTTTTTTTTTGAGATGGAGTCTCGCTCTTCTCCCAGGTTGGAGTGCAGTGGCACTCACTCTCAGCTCACTGCAAGCTCTGCCTCCCAGGTTCACGCCATTCTCCTGCCTCAGCCTCCCAAGTAGCTGGGACTACAGGTGCCCGCCACCACACCCAGCTAATTCTTTGTATTTTTAGTAGAGACGGGGTTTTACCATGTTAGCCAGGATGGTCTCGATCTCCTGACCTCGTGATTCACCCGCCTCGGCCTCCCAAAGTGAATCATTTTATTTTCCAACAAAGAGTAGCCTGTAAAATTGAGCTGCAGACATAGACAAGCAAGCTGGAAGCTTATGGGTCAATGCCAGCAGCTGTGCCAATACAAAAAAGCTACCTGAGACTAGACATAATCAAAATGGCAGCTCCATCTTCCCTTCTCTTTGCCAGTCACATGTACAGTAAGGAGCAGACAAGATGGTACTGGCCAAGTGGGTAGGGCAACCAGCCTTCCCCAAGCAGTATGTAAATGTCACACCTGGCCCAACCAATCTGTGGGCCCTACGTAATTCAGACACCGCCTCCTCAGCCTGACTATAAAATCTAGTGCCTGACTGTAAAATCTAGTCGGTGATCGGGATTTTCCTTTCGGGCATCCCTCTTTCTCACAAGGGAGGGAGCTGTTCTACTTTCTTTCTTTCTTTCTTTTTTTTTTTTTTTTTTTTTTTTTTTTTGGAGATAGAATCTCGCTCTGTCGCCCAGTCTAGAGTGCAGTGACGTGATCTTGGCTCACTACAACCTCTGCCTCCTCCGCCTCCCAGATTCAAGCCATTCTCCTGCCTCAGCCTCCCAAGTAGCTGGGATTACAGGCATGCGCCACCACCCCTCACTAATTTTGTATTTTCAGTAGAGACGGGGTTTCACCATGTTGGTCAGGTTGGTCTTGAACTCCTGACCTCAGGTAATCCACCCTCACCTCAGCCTCCCAAAATTCTGGAATTTCAGGTATGAGCCACCGCTCCCGGCCCTCTTTTCTCTTTCTTTTGCCTATTAAACCTCCACTCCTAAACTGACTCCTCATGCGTGTCCATGTCCTTAATCTTGGTGCAAGATGACAAACTCCGGGTATTTGCCCCAAACAATGACACTGCTTCAATAGTGGCAACCACTCCCTTGTTGTGACAGTGACAACCAAAAATGTCTCCAGCCATCGCCACATGTGCCCTGTGGAGGGAGTAGAAGAATCGCCCCCCAGGCCAGGCACGGTGGCTCACACTTGTAATCCCAGCACTTTGGGAGGCCGAGGCGGGAGGATCACAAGGTCAGGAGATCGAGACCATCCTGGCTAACATGGTGAAACCCCGTCTCTACTAAAAATACAAAAAAAATTAGCCGGGCGTGGTGGCGGGTGCCTGTAGTCCCAGCTACTCAGGAGGCTGAGGCAGGAGAATGGCGTGAACCTGGGAGGCGGAGCTTGCAAGGAGCCGAGATCGCGCCACTGCACTCCAGCCTGGGCGACAGAATGAGACTCCGTCTCAAAAAAAAAAAAAAAAAGATTCACCCCCCAATTGAGAACAACTGGTCTATTTCTAACAAACTTATCACTACCTTGTTGGCAAAAAATGTTAATAACAACTAACCCAACCAGGCACGGTGGCTCACTCCTATAATTCTATCACTTTGGAAGGCCAAGGCAGGAGAATCGTTTGAGCCCAGGAGTTCCAGACCAGCCTGGGCAACATAGCAAGACCCTGTCTATACAAAAAAAAAAAAAAATTAAAATTAGTCAAGCATGGCGGCCTGCACTTGTAGTCCCAGCTACTCAAGAGGCTGAGGCGTGAAAATCGCTTGAACCCAGGAGCTGGAGGCTGCAGTGAGCCAAGATTCCACCACTGCACTCCAGCCTGGGTGGCAGAGCAAGACTCTGTCTCAAAAATAATAATAATGACTCACCTTTACATAGCTTTTACCAGGTACAGACACTATCCTAAAAGCATAGCATCTGTTAACTCATTTAATTCTCCAGAAAACCCTAGGAGTTCCTTTTCCTGTCCTGGGGCACAGAGTGATTGAGTGACTTGCCCCAGGTCACACAGCTGGGACATGGTGACGTGCCAGGATTTGAATGTGGTTCCTCCCGCTCCAGAGCCTGCTTTCTCATGCTTTCTACTGCTCTTTTGGATATGGGACTTACCAGATTACATTTTTTTAAAATGAAAATTCTTTATGTCTTCAAAGCTGCAAAAGATTGTGGACACATTTGAGTCACTTCTCACCAATCAGACTTTATGGCAAACAGAAGGGAGGCAAGAAATCTCATCCACAGCTACCACTATTCTCCGGGATGTGGAATCGAAAGTTCTAGAAACTGCCTTGAAAGCTCCAGAACAAAAAGTCCAGAAAATCCAAAACAGTAGTGTGGGTAAGACAATAATGAGGCCTGATACACACTGGGGACTGGTTAGCAGCTGGGATCTGGGTTAGGCAATTAGAAAAAAAATAATTGAATAGACCACATGAGTCCGTTTATGTAAATTACATAAATGCATATAAATTCTAGAAAACGCAAACTTATCTAGAGTGACAGTGAGGGGCAGGAAGGAGGGGTGGCAGGGGCATGAGAAAATCTGGGGAAACTATTAGGGGTGGTGGAAATCTTCCTGCCTTGATTGTGGTGTTGGTTTCAGAGGTGTATGCACCCAACAAAACTCACCAGATTGTATACTTTAATATGTGCAGCTGGTTAGACATCAATTATACCTAATAAAGTTGTTTATTCAGAAGATTGCCAATAGTTTCCAATCCCAGGTCTGGAATTTTCACTTAAATGTAGTTTGAGGACCAGGCATGATGGCTCACGCCTATATTCCCAGCACTTTGGGAGGCTGAGGTAGGAGAATTACTTGAGCCCAGGAGCTCAAGACCAGCCTGGGCAGCATAGCGAGACTCCATCCTTTTAAAAAAATTTAAAACTTTGCCAGGTGCAGTGGCTTGTACCTGCACTCTCAGCTACTCGGGAGGCTGAGGGAGAGGATGGCTTGAACCTAGGAGTTTGAGGCTGCAGTGAACTATGATCATGCCATTGCTACTCCAACCTGGATGATAGAACAAGAACCTGTCTCATTTAAAAGAAAAAAAGTTTTGGGCTGGGCAGGGTGGCTCACACCTATAATCCCAGCATTTTGAGAGGCCAAGGTGGGTGGATCACTTGAGGCCAGTAGTTTGAGATCAGCCTGGGCAACATGGTGAAACCTTATCTTTACTAAAAATACAAAAATTAGCCGGGCATGGTGGCTCGCAACTGTTATCCCAGCTACTCTGGAGGCTGAGGTGGGAGAATCACTTGAACCCGGGAGGCAGAGGTTGCACTGAGCCTAGATCACACCACTACACTCCAGCCTGGGTGACAGAGCAAGACTCTACCTTAAAAAAAAAAAAAAAAAAAAAAAAGCAGATTTTGAAAAAGTCAGTGCCTATTCTTCTTGGAAAACTGGAATCCGGATACTTTGGTTCAAAATTAAACCATTTTCCAGAATACAAATAAATCTCATCTCTCCTGATTTTGCCACGTCCTAATTGTTTCATCTGAGACCAGTGCCCTCACTTCATTGGGCTTCATTCTCCTGTCAATAAAATGGGGATAATATTAGCTGGACATGGTGGTGCACAAATGTGGTCCCAGCTACTTGGGAGGCTGAGGTGGGAGGATCGCTTGAGCTCAGGAGTTTGAGGCTACAGTGAGCTGAGACTGCACCACTGCACTCCAGCCTGGACAACAGAGTGAGAGCCTGTCTCGAAAAAAAAATTTAATAGAGATAATAAAAGTGCATGTAATGCACTTAGGACTAGGATACCTCAGAAGCTAAACGACTCAAACTTTTAAAAAAGAAAAAAAGCTACAGTAGTAATTGTTATAATTATGATTATTCTATCTTTCCACTCTTTAGTAGTATGAAATATTACTAAAATAGTGTCATTCTTTTTTATGTGAAACACATAGTTTAATTTGGAAAATATTAAATAATATAAAAATAAGTCAAATTAAGGTTTTATAAAAATAACACAGAGTAACAAGCAATAATATAATGGATGATGAAATTAATATTGTGGGCAGGGTGAGGTGCCTCACGCCTATAATCCTAGCACTTTTGGAGGCCAAGGTGGGCAGATCACCTGAGGTCAGGAGTTCAAGATCAGCCTGGCCAACATGGCGAAAACCTATCTCTACTAAAAATACAAAAATTAGCCAGGTGTGGTGGTGCACGCCTATAATCTCAACTACTCGGGAGGCTGAGTCAGGAGAATCATTTGAACCTCAGAGGCAGAGGTTGCAGTGAGCCAAGATTGCACCACTACACTCCAGACTGGGTGACAGAGCAAGACTCCATCCCAGAAAATAAAAATAATGATAATAATAATAAAAAATTCGGCCAGGCACAGTGCCTCATGCCTGTAATCTTAGCACTTTGGAAGGCTGAGGCAGATGGATGATCTGAGGTCAGGGGTTCGAGATCAGCCTGGCCAACATGGTGTTTCTACTAAAAAAAAAAAAACAAAAAAATTAGCCACTCATGGTGGTGCATGCCTGTAATCCCAGTTACTCAAGAGGCTGAGGCAGGAGAATTGCTTGAACCTGGAGGACAGAGGTTGCAGTTAGCTGAGAGCATGCCACTGCACTCCAGCCTGGGCAAAACAGCAAGACTCCATCTCAATAATAATGATAATAATAACAATAAATTCACTTATACTGAGCTCAAGAATTTCTATTCATTAAAACATACTAAATGAATGAAACAGTAGGCCAAAAACATTAATACATAATTAAATACTTGTAAACTGTTCAAAAACTGAGAGTCAATATTAGACAAGCCAGTAATAGTTTCTAGAATGTTAAAATAGTGTCATTCTTTTTTGTTTGTTTGTTTGTTTGTTTTGAGATGGAGTCTTGCTCTATTGCCCAGGCTGGAGTGCAGTGGCACAATCTAGGTCACTGCAACCTCCGCCTCCTGAGTTCAAGCAATTCTCCTGCCTCAGCCTCCCTAGTAGCAGGGGTTACAGGCGCCTGCCACCATGCCCAGCTAATTTTTGTATATTAGTAGAATGGGGTTTCACCACGTTGGCCAGGCTGGTCTCGAACTCCTGACCTCAAGCAATCAATCAGTCTGAGCCTACCAAAGTGCTGGGAATTCAAGTATGAGCTACTGCACCCAGCCATAAAATAGTATCATTCTTGATGTGCTATTTTGTTGCTTGCTTCTTTTTTCTTTTTTTAACCTTTTAAACACACAAAAGGAGACAGGAGAATAAAATCCCGGATGTACCCATTACCCAATTCAACAATTTCTACCTCACAGCCCGTCTTGGGCTGTCTGCTTTTAAGATACATATTTTCAAGAGCTTAACTTTTTTAGCTTTATTAAGGTATAATTGATAAATAAAATTGTATATATTTAAGGTGTACAATAGGATGACTTGATATATATTGTGGAATGATAACCACAATCAAATTAGCTAACACATCCATCAGTCACATGGTTACCTTTTTTCTCATGAGTTTTTCTTGATTGCAATTCATTTGTGACTTTATTTTTCTTTGAAGCCTGGTTCCCCACCATAGGGATATGTCATCACTTATTTATTTATTTATTTATTTACTTACTTATTTTTGAGACAGAGTCTCACTCTATCACCCAGGCTGGAGTGCAGTGGCGCGATCTCAGCTCACTACAACCTCTGCCTCCCGGTTCGAACTATTCTCGTGCCTCAGCCTCCCAAGTAGCTGAAGTTACAGGTACATGCCACCACACCCTATAGCTAATTTTTGTATTTTTAGTAGAGATGGGGTTTCACCATGTTGGCAAGGCTGGTCTTGAACTCCTGGCCTCAAGCAATCCACTTATTATGGCCTCCCAAAGTGCTGGGATTACAAGTGTGAGCTACTGTGCCCAGCCCATGTCATCACTTATTTCATCAATTGCTTCTTGTTGAACATCTAGATAATCCCCCATTTTCCACCATTATCATTGAAGCTGCTACGAACTTTCTTGTAGCTAAATCTGCCCTCTGTCCACAATCGTTTTCTGAGAATAAACTCCTAGAAATAGAACTGTTTCTTCAAAGGTATATGCTAGGAGCTATTAGTTAAGAACTTGGTTTCAGGAGTTAGAGTCTTACCTAACTTCTGACTTCAGTTTCCTCATCTATAGAATGGTCCCTCGTAAGGCTATAGGTTATTATAAGGTGACATATGTAAGTCTCTTAGCTCAGTGCCCGACACATCCTAGACATTCAGTATATGTGAGCCATTTATGTTGCTATGAACATTTTTTTTTTAGAGGCAGCATCTCACTGTGTGGCTGGGCTCGAATTCCTGGGCTCAAGCAATCCTTCTGCCTCAGCCTCTTGAGTAGCTGGGACTACAGGCATGCACCACCGTGTCCCGTTCCTATGCATATTTTTAAAGCTTCTTACCATGTCACTAAGCCTGCCCCTTGCTTTTCTTACCAGCTATTGAAACTCGAGTGATTACAGACAATTGCTCTGAAGAAAGAAAGACATTCAACTTGAACTTACAAATGAACTCAATGGACATCCATTGCAATGATGTCATCCAGAAAGATACACAAGGTACGCGTGATGGCTGCATTCAGAATCCTTCACACAGAGCCATGTCACTGTGTGAGGTGTGGGGAAGCAAGCCCACTGGGCTCTCCCCTAATGGGCCTGTTACCCTCCAACTGCGATATTGAAGATTTTCCCTTTAAAAAAAAAAAAAAAAAGACATTTTCCCAAAATGGAGGTTTTCTATCATTCAGTATGGGAGGGACTTCTTTGCATTTGGGAGGGTGGGGGAGTGCTGTTCTCCCTGTGTCCCAGTTTGGGTTCACCCAGAAGCAAACCCTGAAAGAAGTGTGAGAAGTTTCTTCGGGAGGTGATCCCCAGGAACAACAGTGGGTATATTCCTCAGGCTTCTCCAGAGAATCATAGTTAAAGAGCTAAAGAGTGTAGGGTGTGGGGGTGTGGGAAGAAAGGAGAGAGAGAGCAAGAGATGAGGGAGATGGAGAGAAAGAGATGTGGAAAGGCAGATGGGGAGAGAGAGATGGAGAGAAAGATGGGAAGAGAGAGATGGAAAGAGAGAGATGGGGAGAAAGAGATGGAAAGAGAGATGGGGAGAGAGAGATGAAAAAAGAGAGATGGGGAGAGAGATATCAAAAGAGAGAGATGGAGAGAAAGGTAGAAAGAGAGAGATAGGGAGAGAGAGTTGGAAAGAAAGATGGAGAGAGAGAGATAGAAAAAGAGATGGGGAGAGAGATGGGGAGAGAGAGATCAAAAGCGAGACATGGGGAGAGAGATGGAAAGAAAGAGATGGGGAGAGAGGTGGAAAAAGAGAGATGGAGAGAGAGATGGGGAGAGAGAGATCAAAAGAGAGAGGTGGAAAGAGAGAGATGTGGAGAGAGATCAAAAGAGAGATTGAAAGACAGAGATGGAAAGAGAGAGATGGGGAGAGAGAGATAGGGAGAGAGAGATGGAAAGAGAGAGATGGGGAGAGAGAAGGAAAGAAAGAGATGAGGAGAGACACGGACAGACATTTTAAAGAATTGGCTCACGTGACTATGGAAGGGCGACATGTCTAAAATCTGCAGGGTGGGCAGGCAGGCAGGAGACACAAGGAAGCGCTGATACTGCAGCTTGAATCCAAAGATAGTCTGAGGCCAGAACTCCCTTCTTCTCAGGAGACCTCAGTCTGTTTTCTCTTGAGGCCTTCAACTGATTGGACGAGGCCCACCCACATTACAGCGGGCAATCTGCTTTACTCAAAGTCCACTGATTTAAACATTAATCTCATCTTTAAAACACTTTCACGGTAACATCCATGCCACATGTCTGGGGACCACGGCCTAGCCAAGCGGACATGTAAAATGAACCATCACCGTGGGTAAGAGGTGAAGTAAGACAGGCAAGTAAAGGCAGCCAATGAGGTAGGTACCTGAGTGAGCAGGTTGCTGTTGGGGAACCTGAGGTGCAATGCCATTGAGTTGTCCATTCAGGGAGAGGGTGCTAGGACGTCTGTCCATCTGCTCTGATCTATCATTGGTGGAGAGTTGTTCTGGGGGCCGAACTTTCAAGCTCTTCCAGCCTATCCTCTGTGCAGGCCAAACACAAATTCACGCCCATGGAAGTTCCCAGGCAGAGCCACCGATGCTTACAGCAGAATTCATCAGCATACACTTTTCCACTGTTGGTGGGACTGTAAACTAGTTCAACCATTGTGGAAAACAGTGTGGCGATTCCTCAAGGACCTAGAACTAGAAATACCATTTGACCCAGCCATCCCATTACTGGGGATATACCCAAAGGATTATAAGTCATGCTGCTATAAAGACACATGCACACCTATGTTTATTGCGGCACTATTCACAATAGCAAAGACTTGGAATCAACCCAAATGTCCATCAGTGACAGACTGGATTAAGAAAATGTGGCACATATACACCATGGAATACTATGCAGCCATAAAAAAAGGATGAGTTCATGTCCTTTGTAGGGACATGGATACAGCTGGAAACCATCATTCTCAGCAAACTATCGCAAGAACAGAAAACCAAATACCGCATGTTCTGACTCATAGGTGGGAATTGAACAATGAGATCACTTGGACACAGGAAAGGGAGCATCACACACCGGGTCCTATTGTGGGGAGGGGTTTGGAGGGAGGGATAGCATTAGGAGATATACCTAATGTAAATAATGAGTTAATGGGTGCCGCACACCAACATGGCACATGTATACATATGTAACAAACCTGCACATTGTGCACATGTACCCTAGAACTTAAAGTATAATAAAAATAAAAAAATAAAAAATAAATTTAAAAAAATAAACAAACCAAGAATCCCAGGGATTCAAGTCAGGGTGTCCACAGTACCTACAGCCTTTGTAAGAAGAAATAGATTATTATTCATCGTCTCAGTGTTACCAGACTTTGATGTTTCCACAAAATGCAAAAAGTGGGTTGTTTGTATGAAAACATTCTTTTTTGTTTTGTTTTTGTTTTGTTTTTGTTTTTGTTTTTGTTTTTGTCTTTGAGATGGAGTTTAACTCTGTTGCCCAGGCTGGAGTGCAGTGGCGTGATCACAGCTCACTGCAGCCTCCGCCTCCCAGGTTCAAGCGATTCTCCAGCCTCAGCCTCCCAAGTAGCTGGGACGACAGGCATGTACCACAACCTCTAGCTAATTTTTGTATTTTTAGTAGAGACGGGGGTTTCACCACATTGACCAGGTTGGTCTTGAACTCCTGATCTCAGTTGATCCACCCCCTGTCTTCCAAAGTGCCAGGGTTACAGGTGTGAGCCACCTTGCCCAGCCCCAGCACTCTGTTATAACGAACCCTCCAGAGATCGCAGGATTTAAGCTCCAGCTGAGAACAACTCTTCTAAAAAATGGCAGGCCGGGTGTGGTGGCTCACGCCTGTAATCCTAGCACTTTGGGAGGCTGAGGCAGGCAGATCACCTGTGGTTGGGAGTTCAAGACCAGCCTGACCAACATGGATAAACTCCCGTCTCTACTAAAAAATACAAAATTAGCCAGGTGTGGTGCTGGGTGCCTGTAATCCCAGCTACTCGGGAGGCTGAGAATTACTTGAACCCTGGAGGTGGAGGTTGCAGTGAGCTGAGATCACGCCATTGCACTCCAGCCTGGACAAAAAAAAGGGGAACTCTGTCTCAAAAATAAAAAATTAATACACGTAAGAACACAAGGTCCTCACAGCAACATTATTCAAAATAGCCAAAAAATGAAAATGACTCAAATGTCCATCAGTGAAAGACTGGATAAATAGAAGGTGGTATATCCATATAATGGAATATTATTTGGTCAGAAAAAGGAATGAAGCACTGACCCATGCTACAACATGGATGAACCTTGAAGACATGATGCTGAATGAAACACGGCAGATATAGAAGGTCACAGTGTATGATTCCATTTATATGAAATGTCTAGAACAGGTGAACTCATAGAGACAGAAAGCAGGTTGGTGGTTCCCAGGGGCTCAGTGAGGACTGCTTATGGGAATGGGCTCTCTTTTGGAGGTTATGAGAATGTTTTGGAACGACATAGAGGTGATGAAAACATTGTGAATGTACTCAATGCCACTGAATACAATTCACTTTTTTTTTTTCTTTTTTTTTTTTGAGACAGGATCTTCCTCTGTCACCCAGGCTGGGGTGCAGTGGTGTAATCATGGTTCACTGCAGCCTCAACCTCCTGGGCTCAAGTGATCCTCCAGTCTCAGCCTCCCAAGTCACTGGGATTACAGCCTCCCAAGTCACTGGTAGTGCTACTTTGCCTGGCTTTGGAGACGCTTTTAAAGATTCAGTTTTTGAGTTGGGCATGGTGGCTTACGCCTGTAATCCCAACACTTTGGGAGGCCAAGGTGGGCAGATCACCTGAGGTCAGGAGTTTAAGACCAGCCTAGCGAACATGGTGAAACCTCGTCTCTCCTAAAAATGCAAAAATTAGCTGAGCGTGGTGGCTCATGCCTGTAATTCCAGCACTTTGGGAGACCAAGGGAGGTGGATCACCTGAGGTCAGGAGTTCCAGACCAGCCTGGTCAACATAGTGAAACCCCGTCTCTACTAAAAAGACAAAAAATTAGCCAGGCATGGTGGTGCGTGCCTGTAATCCCAGCTACTTTGGAGGCTGAGGCGGGAGAATCACTTAAACCTGGGAGACGGAGGTTGCAGTGAGCTGAGATCGCGCCACTGCACTCCAGCCTGGCTGGGCGACAAAAGCGAGACTCCATCTCAAAAAAAAAAAGAAACAGACAAGAAAAGAAAAATGATTCCATTTTTCTGTTTCCTCAGGTCCCAGTGCCGTTGCCTTTATCTCATATTCTTCTCTTGGAAACATCATAAATGCAACTTTTTTTGAAGAGACGGATGAGAAGGATCGAGTGTTTCTGAACTCTCAGGTAGTGAGTGCTGCTATTGGACCCAAAAGGAACGTGTCTCTCTCCAAGTCTGTGACGCTGACTTTCCAGCACGTGAAGGTGGGTCACAGGTGTGATTTGAGCTTGTCAGGTCTCAAGGAGGCAGGCCAAACAACGTATGTATCATCCCAGGCTGTGGTTCTAGACCCGCCCTGTTCAGGGTCATACTCAGGAGGACCTGTCGCTATTGAGCATTTGAAATGTGGCTGGTCTGAATCGAGATTTTGAAGACAGTATTTCTGGATTTACATCTTGTAAATCAGCCTTTGAAGACTTAATAAGAAGAAAACAATTAGCTTGATTTAAACCAGGCAGGCTGGCATGCTCCTATAATTCCAGCTACGTGGGAGGCTGAGGCAAGAGGATCGCTTGAGCTCAGGAGTTGGAGGCTGCAGTGAGCTATGACTGCACCACTGCACTCCTGCCTGGAGCACAGAGCAAGACACTATCAGAAGAAGAAAAACAAGAAGGAGAAGAAGAAAAGAAAGAAACAAACAAAGAGGAAAGGAAGGAAGGAAGGAAGGAAGGAAGGAAGGAAGGAAGGAAGGAAGGAAGGAAGGAAGGAAAAGAGGGAGGGAGGGAAGTGACTGAGAATTTCCCCAAACCAGTGTCAAACACCGAACCACAGATCCAGGAAGTTCAGAGAACCAATAAGAATAAATGCAAAAAAAAAAAAAAAAAAAAAAAGAATTAGATTTAATCATTCTACATTGTATGCAAACACAAGAATTATAACATCACACTGTATCCCACAAATATATACAATTATAATGTATAAATTAAAAATAAATTTTTTAAAAGAAGTAAATCAAAACAAAAAAAATAAAAGAAGAAAGGGCATGCCTGTAATCCCAGCACTTTGGGAGGCCGAGATGGGCGGATCATGAGGTCAAGCGATCGAGACCATCCTGGCCAACATGATGAAACTCCATCTCTACTAAAAATACAAAAATTAGCCGGGCGTGGTGGCACGTGCCTGTAGTCCCAGCTACTTGGGAGGTTGAGGCAGGAGAATCACTTGAACCTGGGAGGCAGAGGTTGCGGTGAGCCGAGATTGTGCCACTGCACTCCAGCCTGGCAACAGAACCAGACTCCGTCTCAAAAAAAAAGAAAGAAAGAAAGGAAAGAAGAAAGGAATGTCAAATATCTCCTTGATAATATCTATGTTGATTATATTTATTAATTTATACTGATCTATTTAAAAGATACTATGTTGAATAAGTGGGTTAAATAAAATTTCTTATTAAAGTTAATTTGACCTATATCTTTACCTTTTTTGAGAAAGGGGCTCATTCTGTTGCCCAGGCTGGAGTGCAGTTGCACAGTTATAGCTCACTACAGCCTCGAACTCCTAGGTTCAAGGGACTCTCCCACCTCAGCCTCCCCAGCCTCCCTGGCAGCTGGAACTACAGGTGTGTGCCACCACGCCCCACTAATTTTTTTATTTTTGGTAGCGAGAGGAACTCATAATGTTGTCCAGGCTGGTCTCAAACTCCTGGCCTCAAGCAATCCTCCCACCTCAACTTCTTAAAACCCTGACATTATAAGTATGAACTTCATCCGGCCTCTTTTTCTATTTTCTTTCTTTTTTTTTTTTTTTTTTTTTTTTTGAATCAGAATCTGTCGCCCAGGCTGGAGTGCAGTGGTACAATCTCAGCTCACTGCAATCTCCACCTCCCGGGCCCAAGCGATTCTCCTGCCTTAGCCTCCCAAGTAGCTGGGATTACAGGTGAGTGCCACCACGCCTGGCTCATTTTTGTATTTTTAGTAGAGACGGGGTCTGGCCATGTTGGACAGACTGGTCTCCAGCTCCTGACTTTAGGTGACCCACCCACCTTGGCCTCCCAAAGTGCTAGGATTACAGTCGTGAGCCACTGCACCCGGCTTCAAAGGCTAATTTTAATCTCTCTCCTCATGACATTTCTTTCCTATACCATGCCTCTCATCGCATGAGCAATTACTGTGATGTAAGGGAGTCAGAGACAAAACTGATTATACAACAACCAGGGACATTTGGCTTAGAGAGACTTTAGGGAAAAACATTATGTGAGCTTCAGACTCCACTGGTTTTTTGTTGTTGTTGTTGTTGTTTTACTCCCACGGTTGGGGCAAGGTTCTAAAACCAATGAAATCTCTTGAAACTGTCGTTCCCAGGGAGACTTTGCTTTATTTCATGTTACATGAAATCCCAAAAGAGCTGCGGTTATTGATCGGGAGTCCTGGTGGCCACATAAAATAGAAATTAGGTGCAGTGGTTCATGCCCGTAACCACAGCATCTTGGGAGGCCAAGGCAGGAGGATTGCTTGAGGCCAGGAGTTCAAGACCAGCCTGGGCAACATGTTGAATCTCCATCTCTACTAAAAACACAAGAGTTAGCTGGGCACGGTGGTGCATACTTGTAGTTCCAGCTACTGTGGAGGCTGAGATGGGAGGATCATTTGAGCCAGGGAGGTCAAGGTGGCAGTGAGCTGTGACTGCACCACAGCACTCCAGCCTGGGCGACAGAATGAGACCCTGACTCAAAAATGAACAAACAAAACAGAAACCACCTGAGTCACGCTTCATGCAGATGCCTTAGCAGGTGGCACCCTGGCATAGGCCAACACTGAGAACTGTCCCTCCTGAGGAAAAAGACAATGAGCTGGCTGCATGCGGTGACTTATGCCTGTATGATCCCAGCACTTTGGGAGGCAAAGGAAGGCAGATTGCTTGAATCCAGGAGTTCAAGACCAGCCTGGGCAACATAGTTGACCCTGTCTCTACAAAAAATACAAAAATTAGCCCGGTGTGGTGGTGCACGTCTGCAATCCCAGCTACTCGGGAGGCTGAGGCAAGAGAATTGCTTGAACCCAGGAGGCGGAGGTTGCAGTGAGCCGAGATTGAGCCACTGCACTCCAGCCTGGGCAACAAAGTGAGATTTCGTCTCAAAAAAAAAAAAAAAAGACAAAGACAATGAGCCCTTTCTATTTTCAGATGAACCGCAGTATCAAAAAGGCCTTCTGTGTCTACTGGGAGACCACAAAGCAGGGAGGCCTGTGGTCCAGGGATGGCTGCTTCCTGATACACGTGAACAAGAGTCACACCATGTGTAACTGCAGTCACCTGTCCAGCTTCGCTGTCCTGATGGCCCTCACCAGTCAGGTATGATGTAAATGTTTTATTCTTCCAGCAAATACTTTCTGAGCCCCTACTAAATGGTAATAAGTGCTATTTTTTAAAAAACTGAAAAAAAGGCCAAGCATGGTGGCTCATGCCTTTAATCCCAGCACTTTGGGAGGCCAAGATGGGCAGATCACCTGAGATCAAGAGTTTGAGGCCAGGCACGGTGGCTCATGCCTGTAATCCCAGCACTTTGGGAGGCTGAGGTGGTCGGATCACGAGGTCAGGAGATCGAGACCATCCCGGCTAACACGTTGAAACTCCGTCTCTACTAAAAATACAAAAAATGTAGCCGGGCATGGTGGCGGGAGCCTGTAGTCTCAGCTACTCGGGAGGCCGAGGCAGGAAAACGGCGTGAACTCGGGAGGCCGAGCTTGCAGTGAGCCGAGATCGTGCCACTGCACTCCAGCCTGGGCGACAGAGTGAGATTCCGTCTCAAAAAAAAAAAAAAAAAGAAGAGTTTGAAACCAGCCTGGCCAACATGGCAAAAACCCATCTCTGCTAAAAATACAAAAATTAGCTAAACATGGTAGTACATGCCTGTAATCCCAGCTACTTGGGAGGCTGAGACAAGAGGATAGCTTGAACCTGGGAGGCGGAGGTTGCAGGGAGCTGAGATGATGCCATTGCACTCCAGCCTGGGTGATAGGGCAAGACTCCGTCTCAAAAAAAAAAAAATCAACATATGGAAAAGACATAAGATAAGAAGTCCAGGAGAAACCTGGTGCAAGCTTCCAGTGTCCTCTCTCAGGAAAGCCACACAGATGCAATTAATTCTCCCAGCAATGACTTATGACAACGCATGTGAACTGCTGTCAGCCAGGAAGCTCACCTGAGCCTTGGTGTTCAGGGTATGTATTGGGTGATCATTCACATAGGTATGCAGTGTCTACATGGCTGACCTCAGTTGCTCAGACTGTAGGACCCCAGGGCAAAAACATGATGACTGGGCCAGGCACAGTGGCTCATTGTAATCCCAGAACTTTAGGAGGCTGAGGCAGGCAGATCACGAGGTCAGGAGATCAAGACCACCCCGGCCAACATGATGAAACTCCATCTTTACTAAAAAACACAAAAATTAGCCACGTGTGGTGGCGCACACCTGTAGTCCCAGCTACTCGGGAGACTGAGGCAGGAGAATTGCTTGAACCTGGGAGGCGGAGGTTGTAGTGAGCCGGGATCGTGTCACTGCACTCCAGCCTGGTGAAAGAGCGAGACTCTGTCTCAAAGCAAACATGATTACTGTAAACCACATCATGAATGACTACTATTAAAAAGTGAAAAAATAACAGTTGCTGGTGAGGCGGCAGAAAAAAAGGAACACACACTGTTGGTGGGATTGCAAATTAGTTCAACCATTGTGGAAAGCAGCGTGGCAATTTCTCAAAGAGCCGAAAACAGAACTACCATTCAACCCAGCAATCCTATTACTGGGTATATACCCAAAGGAATATAAATCATTCTATCATAAAGACACATGCACATGTATGTTCACTGCAGCACTATTCACAATAGCAGAGACACAGAATCAACCTAAATGGCCATCAATGGTAGACTGGATAAAGAAAATGTGGTACATACACACCATGGAATACTATGCAGCCATAAAAAAGAATGAGCTCATGTCCTTTGCAGGGACATGGATGGAGACAGAGGCCATTATCCTTAGTGAACGAGCGCAGGAACAGAAAACCAAATACTCGCGTTCTCACTTATAAGTGGGAGCTAAATGAGGAGAATATATGGACACAAAGAGGGGAACAACAGACACTGGGGCCTATCGGAGGGTGGAGGGTGGGAGGAAGGAGAGGACCAGTAAAAACAATTAATGGGTACCAGGCTTAATACCTGGGTGACAAAATAATCTGTACAACAAACCCCCGCAACAGGGGTTAACCTGCATATGTATCTCTGAACTTAAAAAAGTTTTTAAAATCCCATCATTAGTATGAGCTCTGGGATCAAACTGGTACTGCATAGCACAAGCCCTCTGCATACAAAAATACTTATTTTTTTTTAGAAAAGGGGTCTCACTTGTTGCTCAGGCCAGTCTTGAACTCGTGGCCTCCAGCAATCCTCTCACCTCAGCTTCCCAAAGCCATTGGGATTACAGGTGTGAGATACCATGGCCCAAAAAACACTTTGTAAAGATTGTGGCAAAATACGCAGAAGACAAAATTTACCGTCGTAGCCATTTTTCTTTTTTTTTTTTTTTTTTTTTTTTTTTTTTGAGGCGGAGTCTTGCTCTGTCGCCCAGGCTGGAGTGCAGTGGCCGGATCTCAGCTCACTGCAAGCTCCGCCTCCCGGGTTCACGCCATTCTCCTGCCTCATGACTCCCGAGTAGCTGGCACTACAGGTGCCCGCCACCTCGCCCGGCTAGATTTTTGTATTTTTTAGTAGAGATGGGGTTTCACCGGGTTAGCCAGGATGGTCTTGATCTCCTGACCTCGTGATCCGCCCGTCTCGGCCTCCCAAAGTGCTGGGATTACAGGCTTGAGCCACCGCGCCCGGCCGCCATTTTTCAATGCATATGCAGTTCAGTAAAGTACATTCATATTGTGCAATCATCAAGCACCACCCATCTCCAGAACCCTTTCATCTTGCAACACTGAAACTCCTCCACTCCTTAAACAGCTCCCTGTTCTCTCTCTCTCCTCTCCCCAGCCTCTGGTAACTGCCATTCTACTTTTTTTGAGGGGATGGTGACATATTCTGCCGCCCTACCTATGCATATGTCCAAACTCATCAAAATGTATACATTTAATATGTGCAATTTTTGGTACGTTAAGTATACAGCTCAATAGAGCTGAAAACAAAAAAGACGGTCTAGCAATCTACATTAGCAGTCTACATTAGCAATCTACATTAGCAGTCTACCTTAGCAATCTACATTGGCAGTCTACGCTAACAATCCACATTGGCAGTCTGCGTTAACAATCTACATTGGCAGTCTACGTTAACAATCCACATTGGCAGTCAACGTTAACAATCCACATTAGTAATCTATATTAGCAGTCTATATTAGCAGCCCACATTAGCAATCTACATTAGCAGTCTAACGGCCCCACACTACTACCGGGCTTGGTGTCTGTGTCTAGGATGCCCCCGTTCAAGGAAGGAGCCATAATCCCAGTGCAGGAAAGCATAACTGTGAACTCTTTTTCTCCATTCCAGGAGGAGGATCCCGTGCTGACTATCATCACCTATGTGGGGCTGAGCCTGTCTCTGCTGTGCCTCCTCCTGGCGGCCCTCACCTTCCTCCTGTGTAAAGCCATCCAGAACACCAGCACCTCGCTGCATCTGCAGCTCTCGCTCTGCCTCTTCGTGGCCCACCTCCTCTTCCTCGTGGGGATTGACCAAACTGAATCCGAGGTACTGACAGTGTCTCAGAGGATGCCCTGCCCTGCCCTAAGGGACACTGAGCTCATGGAGCAAGCCTGCGCTGGATTCCTTAATAAAATATCTTTGGGTCTGTAGAGGAGAAAAATATAATTTTCCCGCTACCATTCTGGTAGCTGGGACCCGTATAACAAAAGACAGGGAAGAGAAAAAGCAAACAGAAGTGTATTAACATGTATATTTCATTCATACACGGGAGATACCCAGGGAATGAGGCATTTTTAAAGAGGTAGTTTAGAACAACAGTATTTTTGACAAAGAATGATAAATTTTTGGAGGAGGGAAAAAGATCTTCGGTCTTTAGGGGCAGCAAAGTATGGGAAGGCAAATATCTGAGAAATGAGTGATAGATAATTAGTATCACTGATTGTATGAGTCCATTTTCAGGCTGCTGATAAAGACATACCCGAGACTGGGAAGAAAAAGAGGTTTAATTGGGCTTACCGTTCCACATGGCAGGGGAGGCCTCAGTATCATGGCGGGAGGCAAAAGGTACCTTTTTTTTTTTTGACGTAGGCTCGCTCTGTCGCCCAGGCTGGAGTGCAGAGATGCCATCTCGGCTCACTGCAAGCTCCACCTCCTGGGTTCACGCCATTCTCCTGCCTCAGCCTCTCAAGTAGCTGGGACTACAGGCGCCCATCACTATGCCCGGCTAATTTTTTGTATTTTTTTAGTAGAGACGGGGTTTCACCGTATTAGCCAGGATGATCTCCATCTCCTGACCTCGTGATCTGCCTGCCTCGGCCTCCCGAGCAAAAGGCACTTTTTACATGGTGGCAGCAAGAGAAAATAATGAGGACGATCCACAAGCGGAAACCCCTGATAAAACCATCAGATCTCGTGAGACTTATTCCCTACCGCGAGAACAGTATGGGGAAAACCGCCCCCATGATTCAAATTATCTCCCACCAGGTCCCTCCCACAACACGTGGGGATTATGGGAGTACAATTCAAGATGAGATTTGGGTGGGGACACAGAGCCAAACCATATCATTGGTTTTGTAGATTCCTCCAGCGTTGGCTCGAGACCGATGAGGAACTAAAGTTGTCTTGGTGGCTGGGCACAGTGGCTCACGCCTGTAATCCCAGCACTTTGGGAGGCCGAGGTGGGCCAATCAGCTGAGATCAGGAGTTCGAGACCCGCCTGGTCAACTTGGCGAAACTCCGTCTCTACTAAAAATACAAAATATTAGCTGAGCATGGTGGTGAGCACCTGTAATCCCAGCTACTCGGGAGGCTGAGGTAGGAGAATTGCTTGAACCCGGGAAGCAGAGGCTGCAGGTGAGCCAAGATTGTGCCATTGCACTCCAACCTCGGCAACAAGAGCAAAACTCCATCTTAAATAAGTAAATAAATAAGTTGTCTTGGTGATCAACTTTCGTCCTCCCATAGCAAGGGTAGGAGGATAGAAAGAAGAGAATAGGTAGGAGGAATGCCTTTGTAAATTAATGTCCTGGTGTACTACTCAGTCTTCAGCAAAAGAAGGAATCCTGCCATTTGTGATAACATGGATGAACTGGAGAGTGTTATGCTGGGTAAAATAAGCAAGGTACAGAAAGACAAATAGTGCATGATCTCACTTACGTGTGGAATCTAAAATAGCCAAACTCACAAAAGCAAAGAGCAGAAATGGTTGTTAGCAGAGACTAGGGCAGCAGGAAGGGATTTAGGGAGATACTGGTCAAAGGATACCAAATTTCAACTAGACAGGAAGAATAAATTCAAGAGAGCTGTTGTACATCATGATGACCATAGTCAATAACAACATATTGCACACTGAAAATTTGCTAACAAAGTAGATTTTAAGTGTTCTTGCCCCCAAATAGACAAGTACATAAAGGTATGTCCTGCTTTTAGGCAAATAGGGGGAGGACAGGGAGCTTTTTTTGTCTCTGCTTCTTCTCAACTGCCTTCAGTTTCAAATGATCCCTTGGGCCAGACACAGTGGCTCACACCTGTAATCCCAGCACACTGGGAGGCAATGGTGGAAAGATCACTTGAGGCCAGGGGTTCGAGGCCATCCTGGGCAATATAGTGAGACCTTGTCTCTACAAAAAAACAAAAAAATAACAAAATTAGCTGGACATAGTGGTGCACATCTGTAGTCCCCAGCCACTTGGGAGGCTGACGCAGGAGGATTACTTGAACCCAGGAGTTAGAGGCTGCAGTGAGCTTGATTGCAACCACTGTACTACAGCCTGGGGTGACAGAGCAAGACTCTGTCTCAAAAAAAAAAAGGAATCATAATCACAATCTCTTATGCTAAAGTGAAACTTTTTCCCTCAATTTTATTTTTAATTGAAAAATAATAATTGTATAAAATTATGGGGTACAATGTGAAGTTTCCATAGACGTACACCTTATGAAATGATCAAACCAGGATAATGAACATATCTATCACTTCCATACTTATCATTTCTTTGTGATGAAAACATTTAAAATTCACTCTTTTTGGACTGTGGGTGGAGGCTCATGCTTGTAATCCCAGCACTTTAGAAGGCTGAGGCGGGAGGATCACTTCAGCCCAGGAGTTGGAGACTGGCCTGGGCAATATAGTGAGACCCCGTCTCTGCAAAACTTAGCGAGTATGGTGGTACACACTTATAGTCCCAGCTACTCGGGAGGCTGAGTGGGAGGATCACTTGAGCCTGAGAGGTCAAGGCTGCAGTGAGCTATGATTGTGCCACTGCACTCCACCTGGGTGACAGAGTGAGATCCTGTCTGAAAGAAATAAAATAAAACAAAATCCACTCTTTTAGCAACTTTGAAATTCATAATAATTATTATTAACTATAGTCACCAGGCAGTACAGTAGGAGTAGAGAGTAGAAAGGAGGTTCCCAGAGGTTGAGTGGGGAAGTGGATGAGGGAAAGGAGACATTGCTCAAAGTATACAAAGTCTTAGTTAAAAAGGAGGGATACATTCTGGTGATCTGTTGCAAAGTGGCATAGGTGGAGGTGGCACCACTTTCAGTCTCAAGGGCAGGTTGAAGGGGTTGGTGCCCAGATGGACAATGCTAGCCTTGAGTATCAACTATCTTTATTTTTTTAAATATAATTGAGATGGGGTCTCACTAAGTTTCCCAGGCTGGTCTCAAACTCCTGGGCTCAAGCAGTCCTCCCACTTCAGCTTTCCAAAGTGCTGAGATTACAGACAGAGCCACTGCGTCCAGTTCCCCTTTACTTTTAATGCCGTTGGTCTGATGTCAGGTGCTCTGAACCCAAAGCCAATGTCAAGGAGAGGTCCCAGGGCCATACTCCACCCTGACAACCCCTTCAGGCATTCCTTTCTCCTCCCTGAGGTGCTGTGCGCCATCATCGCCGGTGCCTTGCATTATCTCTACCTGGCCGCCTTCACCTGGATGCTGCTGGAGGGCCTGCACCTCTTCCTCACTGCACGGAACCTGACGGTGGTCAACTACTCAAGCATCAACAGACTCATGAAGTGGATCATGTTCCCAGTGGGCTATTGGCGTTCCCGCTGTGACTGTGGCCATTTCTGCAGGGCCTCCAGGCCTCACCTTTATGGAACTGCTGATCGGTGAGCTTGAATCCCACCCTGTGTCATGGACAGTTTCCTAAGAAAGCTTTTGAGGGCAGCATTCATGATGATGGTGGGACTATAGGTAATCAACGCACTCTATGTTCCCCTTTATAACAGCTCTAACCTCTTTCCCAACAAGGCAGGGTGAGATGGTGGTAAGAGTTTGCAAGGTTCTAGAAGTCTTATACAACCAACAGGTTCATATGCCCACTGCATAGTAACATACCAATCCACCAAGACAGCAAGGTTTGCAGCAGAGAAAGAGCTTAATGAGGCCAGGTGTAGTGGCTCACACCTGTAATCCCAACACTTTGGGGGAGGCCAAGGTGAGAGAATCACTTGAGGCCAGGAGTTCAAGACCAGCCTGGGCAATATAGCAGACCCTCATCTCTACAAACAAAAATTAAAAATTAGCTGCGCACAGTGGCTCACACATGTAATCCCAGCACTACAGGAGGCCCAGGCAGGAGGGATCTCTTGAGTTCACGAGTTCAAGACCAGCCTGGCAACATAGCAAGACCTTGTGGTCTACTAAAAATAAAAAAAATTTAAAAAAAAAAAGCAGGCATGGTAGTACACACTTGTAGTCCCAGCTACTCAAGAAGCTGAGATGGAAGGATTGCCTGAGCCCAGGAGTTCAAGGCTGCAGTGAGCTATGCTCAGGCCACTACACTCCAGCCTGGGTGACAGATCAAGACCTTGTCTCAAAAAAAAAAAAAAAAAAAAGAGAGTGTTTAATAATCTCAGGGCGCCAAGCGAGGAAATGGGAGAAGATTCTCAAATCAATCTCCTCAAGGAGTTCTGGACTGGGGCTTTTAAAGGGATCATGGAGGATGTGGGAGGCTGGAAAGTGTGGGTCATTGATTGTTCAGGGTACAGCAGATGAAATCATCGGGAGACGGAAACTGCCTTCTTGGTGACTGAGCTCCTCCTGTGGTCCTTCAGAGCTGCTGAAGCCAGTAGTTTCACTGGTACACAGGACCTGAAAGGAATATCTCAAGGGGAAACTTAATGGTTTTTGTTTTGGTTTGGTTTGGTTTTTTTTGAGACAGTGTTTTGCTCTTGTTGCCCAGGCAGGAGTGCAATGGCACCGTCTTGGCTGGCTGCAACTTCCACCTTCTGGGTTCAAGCGATTCTCCTGCGTCAGCCTCCCCAGTAGCTGGGATTACAGGTGCCCACAACCACGCCCGGCTAATTTTTGTACTTTTAGTAGACATGGGGTTTCACCATGTTGACCAGACTGGTCTGGAACTCCAGACCTCAGGAGATCCACCCACCTCGGCCTCCCAAAGTGCTGAGATTACAAGCGTGAGCCACAGCACCCCGGCTGAAACTTCATGTTTTATCATGTTTAAGTTTTTACCTATAGAGCAGTAAAGGGAAACTGTTATCTAGGATCTGTGTGATTCTAGGATAGCAGGCACCAAACAGCTAGGAGGAAGCAGGTCAGAGAGCAAGCTGACCTGGTGGTGAATCCTGGATGGACTGCAAGCTCGGCTTGTTTTCATTTCTACCCCTTTCTTCTTCTCTGATTATTTTTATAAAGTTTATAGGGATGGCTTCAGAAGGAGAGGGTTTTGGGTGTTGTTCAAAAGACCGTCAAGATGAATAAATAATAGAAAGAAGAGAAGGAAGGAAGGAAGGAAGGAAGGAAGGAAAGGAAGGAAGGAAGGAAGGAAGAAGGAAGGGAGGGAGGGAGGGAGGGAGGGAGGGGAGGGAGGGAGGGAGGGAAAAGAAGAAAGAAGAAAGAAAGAAAGAAGAAAGAAAGAAAGAAAGAAAGAAAGAGAAGAAAAGAAAGAAAGAAAGAAAGAAAGGAAGGAAGGAAGGAAGGAAGGAAGGAAGGAAGGAAGGAAGGAAGGAAGGAAGGAAGGAAGGAAGGAAGGGAAAGAAAGAAAGAAAGAAAGAAAGAAAGAAAGAAAGAAAGAAAGAAAGAAAGAAAGAAAGAAAGAAAGAAAGAGAGAGAGAGAGAGAGAGAAAGAAAGAAAGAAAGAAAGAAAGAAAGAAAGAAAGAAAGAAAGAAAGAAAGAAAGAAAGAAAGAAAAGAAAGAAAGAAAGAAAGAAAGAAAGAAAGAAAGAAGAGAGAGAAGAGAGAGAGAGAGAGAGGAGGGAGGGAGGGAGGGGAGGAAGGAAGGAAGGAAGGAAGGAGGAGGAAGGAAGGAAGGAAGGAAGGAGAAGGAAGGAAGAAGGAAAAAGAGAGAGCTTTATTGGCATATTGGTTTCCAAACCAAAAAAAGAAAGTCTCCAGCATGAGCAAAGGTGCTCCCTCTTTGAAAAGGGGAAGCACAAGTTAGGTTTT